>NC_057812.1:300782682-300888516 GCF_018294505.1 Triticum aestivum
CAACAACAACAACAACAACAACAACGACAGCAATAGCAGCAGCAACAACAACAACAACTACTACTACTGCTACTACTACTACTACTACTACTACTACTACTACTACTACTACTACTATAACAACAACAACAAAATCACCAATAGCAACAACAGCAGCAACAGCAACAACAGCAGTAGAGACACCAGCAACTACAGCAACAGCACCACCACCACCACCAACAATAACAACAACAAACTTCTGTTCAATTGGTGCTACCCCAAATCTATCTCTATATCATCATTCCGGACTCGGTCCTTCCTCGTGTGGCCACACATCCATCTCAACATACGCATCTCCACCACACCTAACTGTTGAACATGTTGCCTTTTAGTCAACCAACACTCAATGCCATACAACATTACGGGTCGAACCACCATCCTATAGACTTGCCTTTTAGCTTTTGTGGCACTCTCTTATCACAGAGAATGGCAGAAGCTTGGTGCCACTTCATCCATCTGGCTTTGATTCGATGGTTCACATACTCATCAATACCCCCATCCTCTTGCAGCATTGACCCCAAATATCGAAAGGTGTCCTTTTGAGGTACCACCTGGCCATCAAAGCTAATCTCCTCCTCCTCACACCTAGCAGTACTGAAACCGTGCATCATGTACTCGATTTTAATTCTACTAAGCCTAAACCGTTTCGATTCCAAGGTTTGTCTCCATAACTCTAACTTCCTATTTACCCTTGTTCGACTCTCGTCAACTAGCACCACATCATCCGCAAAGAGCATACACCATGGGATATCTCCTTGTATATCCCTTGTGACCTCATCCATCACCAATGCAAAAAGATAAGGGCTCAAACCTGACCCCTGATGCAGTCCTATCTTAATCCGGAAGTCATCAGTGTCGACATCACTTGTTCGAACACTTGTCACAACATTATCGTACATGTCCTTGATGAGGGTAATGTACTTTGCTGGGACTTTGTGTTTCTCCAAGGCCCACCACATGATATTCTGCAGTATCTTATCATAGGCCTTTTCCAAGTCAATGAACACCATATGCAAGTCCTTATTTTGCTCCCTATATCTCTCCATAAGTTGTCGTACCAAGAAAATGGCTTCCATGGTCAACCTCCCAGGCATGAAACCAAACTGATGTTTGATCACGCTTGTCATTCTTCTTAAGAGGTGCTCAATGACTCTCTCTCCCATAGCTCCATTGTATGACTCATCAGCTTAATTCCACGATAATTAGTACAACTCTGAACATCCCCCTTGTTCTTGAAGATTGGTACTAATATACTCCATCTCCATTCTTCTGGCATCTTGTTTGCCCAAAAAATGAGGTTGAAAAGCTTGGTTAGCCATACTATCGCTATGTCCCAGAGACCTTTCCACACCTCAATGGGGATACAATCAGGGCCCATCGCCTTGCCTCCTTTCATCCTTTTTAAAAGCCTCCTTGACCTCACACTCCTGGATTCGCCGCACAAAATGCATGATGGTCTCATCAAAGGGGTCGTCTACTTCAATGGCAGAACTCTCATTCTCCCTATTGAACAGCTTGTCAAAGTACTCCTGCCATCTATGCTTAATCTCATCGTCCTTCACCAAGAGTTGGCTGGCTCCATCCTTGATGCATTTGACTTGGCTAATATCCCTCGTCTTCCAATCTCAGATCTTGGCCATCTTATAGATGTCCCTTTCGCCTTTCTTCGTGCTAACCGTTGGTAGAGATCCTCGTATGCCTGATCCCTTGCTTCACTAACAGCTCGCTTTGCGGCCTTCTTTGCCATCTTGTACTTCTCTATGTTGTTTGCACTCCTATCTAGGTATAGGCGTCTAAAGCAATCTTTCTTCTCTTTAATCACCTTCTGGACATCATCATTCCACCACCGGGTATCCTTATCTCCGCTTCTCCTTCCCTTGGGCACTCCAAACTCCTTTGAGGCCACCTTACGAATGCAAGTAGCCATCTCCATCCACACATTGTCCGCATCCCCCTTCCTCCCAAGGGCCCTCCCTAATGACCCTCTCCTTGAAAACCTGAGCTACCTCCCCCTTGAGCTTCCACCACTTCGTTCTAGCAACTTTGGCACGCTTATCCCGCTGGAAACGAATCCGAAAGCGGAAGTCAACAACCACCAGCTTATGCTAGGGTACAACACTCTCTTCAGGTATCACCTTACAGTCTAGGCATGCACGCCTATCTTCTCTTCTCGAGAGGATGAAATTAATCTGGCTAGAGTGTTGGCCACTACTAAAAGTCACCAGATGTGATTCTCTCTTTCTAAATAGGGTGTTAGCTACAATCAAGTCGTGGGCTAGATTAAAGCTTAAGACATTGTCTCCTTCTTGATTCCTGATGTCACAGCTAAAGCCCCCATGCGCCCCTTCAAAACCTGTGTAAGATGTAGCCATGTGGCCATTGAGGTCTCCTCCTATGAAGATCTTCTCACCAACCGGTACACTCCTAACCATGTCTTCCAAGCCTTCCCAGAACTCCCTCTTGGTGTTCTCATTGTGGCCTACTTGCGGGGCATAGGTGCTGATAACATTGAGAACCAAGTCCTCGACTACCAGCTTGACCAGGATAATCCGGTCCATTAAAATAAGGAAAATTGATTCAAATTTAGTCCATATGGTAGACAATAATATATATATTCATAGGGTGGAGTAAAATGTTCATATAAGATGGAAGATCAAAATGTAGGACTACATCCATTATAAACCGCAAGATCACCTAACGATATATTCGAATTCAACATAACGTGGATTTAAAAATTGAAACTCGAGATCCTGGCATTTGTAATCATATAAAAAGGGACATGAATCTTTCTTGTGGTGGGAATTGATTTGTTCTTTGTTGTTGTTGAGGGCAGTGCGAATTGATTTGGTACTGTATAGGCTAATCTTGTTCTCCTGATTTTTTTTACATTTTTCTTGTAGTTTTTTCAATGGCATTTATAATAATATAGTAAAAGGGGACATGAATCCTTGTGGCTTGTATGAATATTTTTTTTGTACGCGTTATGTTTGTTCTGCCGAAGATGGAATCCGCGCCTTGTTATCCCGAAATTTTCAAGCTTGAGTATCTTTTGTCTCTTCTTCTATGAAACTCCCGCCTCTTCAACCCGCGTTGCGCCTTGTTATCCCAAAATTTCGACACGTGCGAAAACTCCCTGCTCATCTGAAATCGGTCACACAGCCCAGACATGCAAAATCCCCCTTCTACCCCTCAGCCGGAAATGCCGCCTCGACGTTGCATTGTCAAAACTGGTGGGGGTACGTTCGTAACTTACCCCACATTTCGGACAAGCGCATCCCTAAGACATGCCCACTACCTTCCCCTTCGCCCCCCATTCGTACACCGAGGCTGCCAAAACCCGCGAAATCCCATGCTCCTTCGTCGGCCTCCCGATCGCCGCCTAGCCAGAGACTCTTCCCCGACGATGTCATCCACAGCAACAGCTCGACATCCCTCATCCACTGCACCGGATGAGGATCCGTCATCGATCTCGTCGTCCCCGTTGGATCAGCCACCCCGTCCTCCACCACCAAGGAGCTGCCCCGATGTCTGCCTCGTCTATCGCGCCAGCTCCATCCCCACGGCGCTGTCTTGACCTGCCCCATCAGAACCGCAGCACCCTCACCAATTCCTCTGATGAAGTTGAGGCCTAATCGGCGCCACCAAGGACGTTCTACACTCACCGCTGCATTTTATCTTTTATTCAATCTCATGGGGCTGCCGGTGCTCGATATCGAGCAGCCACGGCGGGTCTCCAACGACTGCGTCGTCGCCGGCCACTTCATCTACGTCGTCTCTCCCCCATGTTGTTGCTTCCTCGGCAGCGACTTCCACACTAGCACTAGCTGCTGCTGCTCGGGCTCTCACTCACGCTGCTGCTACTCCGGCTCTCGCTCGCACTGCGGCTCTATTCTTCCTATCGGTCGCGCTACTGCACTGCTCTTTCTTTCGTTCGTGTTGTTGCTCTACTCTGCTATTGTTGTCGATCACGCTGCTGCTCCGCTCTTGCTCCCGTTCATGCTGCTGCTCTGCTCTTTCTCTCGTTCATGCGGCTGCTATGCTCTGCTCTTGCTCTCGCTCGCTCGGCTGCTGCTACGACACGACCTGCGGCAGCTACAAGAGTTGCTGCTTTAGCACTCGCTCGCAGTGCTTCTGCATGAGTTGCTCTCTGCTAGTGCGTTCCCTACTCAAGCGGCTACTGATTTAGATCACTGCTTCTTTGCTACTAGTGCTCGAACACCCTAAACTTCTATTGCAGTGCTCTGCTACTATATCTAAATCAGTTCCGATAGTAAAATTCAGTTTCGACTGTAAAGTTCAGTTTCTTTAGTCAAGTTCAGAGTGAATATTATTTACAACATCTGTCGGAGCGGCCATGGCGCGGCTGATGCATTTCATATCTAGCACTTTTTGGTGATGTATTTTACATCATCTATTGCATATGTTATTAGAGTCCCACTTCAGATTAATGTTGTCTGTCTTGTCCTGCTTCAGCCTCACCATCGTACATCTCACCGGAGCTGCTCCAACGACGGAACCGTCCATCACAGTGGAGCAGTACCCTCGGCACCGTCTCCAGAGGCCTCAAATCTTCTTCCCTGCCTCCGACAGTCACACCAGCATCACCATCCTCCATGTCTAACCCAATGATGTTGAGGTCGACAAAGCTATGCCAAAGAGGTTGTACACTCATTGCATCACTTTGTTACTCTACATTCATGTCGATCCCTCAGGGATCCTTTAGTTCAAAGCAGTTGCAAATCTAGAAATAAATGAATCATGGTCACAAAGTTAACAAGGAGAAAACTAAATGCTCTTTTGAACCACAATTCGAATCGGTTTATTAAGATAGCCATTATATGATATTCATGTGTACCAAATCTAAGCTCACAAATTATTTCGAGGGCAGGCTTCAGCCTGTTGAAGACTGCCTACTGGAATCGCTACTGGTTCGAAGAAAGAGTGAAGGAAAACATAGGAATTGGAAACTTTACTATGGTACTACTATTGATGCATTTGGTTAGAAGGAATGGAGCAAAGCAAAACTCGAGGATTTTTTTCCCTTTGGTGTCTCTTTCAAAGAAGAATCGTAGGAATTTTAATATCCACTTGGACGTCCTTTTCAAAATTAATATGCATGAAGAACATGACTAATTGCATTACCGGCATAATAAGATTCATATTTTATATCTTCATGTGGTTTGACTTTAATTTGACCATGTTTCTCCATTCCTATGTTCTTCCAATTCATGTGAACCAAACACCCAGGTTGACAGAAATCCTATGTTTGCAAATGCTCTGTTTTGCACGTGCATTCCTATCCTATTCCTATGTTTTTCCTGTCCCTGTGTTTTTAGAATCCTCCAATTCTAAGGAGCCCTTACAGATTTACTTCATATCAAGATAGGTATCAAAGAAAACTCTATGTATTTTGTCCCGCTCCTTTCGTGCTGTCATCCACCCCACCTGAGGTGCACCATCAACGGAAGTGTTGACTGCAGAAGAGATTCCCCCCGCAGACCTTCTTTCGTTGCCTCAGATCATCTTCCCCATTGTCGGCAGCCACACCAACTGCATTACCATCATCAACTGAGCAGATGAACCTGGGGACTACACAGTTCCGGAAGAGAGGTCACACTCTTTCGTGTCTGCATACATTATACATCAGTTATTATTACCTGCTACTTTATCGTCTTGTTCACCTCTTAGACCCCGAGTGAGGTCCAAACTAATGTTCAAACTTGAGTTTTAAAATGCATGTGGGGCCATATCAAGGCAGCAACGAATATTATTTGTCTACTATTTGGTTCATCTGGGGTCTTCTATGTGGTTCATGTTGGGTGGGCAACAAATAGTAGATGATCCATCATCTATATTTTTAAACTAAAGCTATCATCTTCCTGCTATCATTAGTTTTGGATCCATTCATTTGCTACCATCAGTCTTGATTTCTGCATGCACCCCTTAGGCCTTACATAATCTAACTATATTTTTTATTATGCATGCCAGTTATTGTACACAATCGTACTGAACATGTAAAGAAAAATAGAAGACCGTTGCATGGCAATATAATGTCATGCAGAAACTGCTCCATGGTGGGTGAAGTGGGGGGGGGGGGCTGAGGGAGTCCTGGATTAGGGGGTCCTCGGGCATCCAGATTGTGGTACGTAGGCTGGACTGATGGACAGCGAAGATGCAAGACCGAAGACTCTCATCCGTGTCCAGATGGGACTTTCCTTGGCGTGGAAGGCATGTTGTCTCTCTCTCCCCCCTCATAGCTGGTGAAGGAGGCGTCTGTATCTTGTCGCACCGGGAAGGGGAGGGGGTAGCGTTCACTCTATCACCTTCGGCGAGGGAGGCAATCCACTGCCGGCTGCGTTGTTCTCTTTCACCGAGCGCCTGTGCGGGAGGGCCACCGGCCCCTTCTTCCTCGCTATCGTACGTAGTGTGGGCAGATCCGGCCTCCCGCCGCACGCCTTGCCACATCCCGACGACCCTAAGGTATAAGTTTCTTTGAAACTGTCGTTGCTCTAGCTGCATGTGGATCTTTTTCGATCTGTAGTCGAATCTAGGTCTTGGTTCAAAGAGGAAAGAATGGTGCGGTGGGCTGGAGCAAGAATCTAGGACGTGGTTCAATGAGGAAAGGAGGGGCGGAAAGTAGTATAGACTGGCTATCCAGCCGCTTTGTAGGTCGAAAAGGGAAAAAGGGGGTAACCCAGTACACACATCTGTAAGGAATCGATCTCTTTGTTGAAAAGGGAAAGAAACTGGGGGCGGGTAGTTTGTGCAGGACTAGATTTGCTGCCCTCACATAGGAAGAAGGTTCAAAGAGAAAAAATATGGGACCAGCGCATATATGCTGCTAGGCTACATACTCTGCATCACCCATTTATACGTGTGGACGCACATGGTGCGAGCATGTCCCATACAACAATTTTGCTGTTGTTAATCTAAGTGTGCCGCCGGAAAATTGAAGCAATGCCACTGTTAAAAGTAAATTACATTTTTTAACGAATGTTGTTTCAAGAAAATGTCTCTGTTAATATGAATCAATGCAACCGTTTTAGAATACTACTGTCCAACTTTGTTTTCCATCCAAGATAAGTTAGAGGCTTCTTTCTGTCACCGTTTGTTTCATCCTCCTTTATCGGCAAGTAATTGTTTCCTTTTTGCCTTTGTTAAAACAGGGGTATCGATTCAACTTGTTGCTATTGCGACATTTTGCTTCGCTACTCTAAACACTTATGTTTTAAGAGTGTTTTGTGCAGTTCAACTTGAATGTCACACCGGTGACTTTGCTTAATTTTGGTGGAACTTCACAAAAGGAGATCGAGATTTGTTTCCAGTCTTCGTGGCGAGTTGTTTCAAATCTTGGTCTCAACCACATGATGTGCAGTGTGCTTTGAGATGTTGTGCTACTTGTTTTGGTACTGTTTTAAATAAATGTTGAATTGAAGCTATTGTATTGCTGTCTTTTCCCATTAAGTAGTGAACAAAAATGGGACCAACCCAGACATGGTGCTTGTTGCTTTGTTACAACAAATTCAGCATCACCCCCTTTATAAGCCAGTAATTGATGCCACTCTCAGAATTAACTACTGAATCTTATTTCAAAACTGCAACACTTGTTAGGGATTGGTGGGATTACCATTTTTGTGGCCGCATGTTTCATCCTCCTTTATTAGCCAGTAATTGATTCCTTTTTGCCTCTGTTTAAACAGGGATATCTATTCAACTTGTTGCTATTGCGACATTTTGCTTCGCTACGCGAAAAACTTTGCTTGATTTCAGTGCAACTGCACAAAATGAGATTGGATTTCCTATTCGTGTTGGCAGATTCATATTTTATCTTTTCCGTCTCATGAAAGGTCAGTACATGCCTTCATCCACTTGATTGTGCAGTGTGCTTTGATATGTTGTGCTACTTGTATTGGTACTATTTTAAATAAATGTTGAATTGAAGCTATTGTATTGCTGCCTATTCCCATTAAGTAGTGAACAAAATGGGACCAACCCAGACATGATGCTTGTTGCTTTGTTACAACAAACTCTGCATCACCCCCTTTATAAGTAGATGGAAGCACATACTATTGTTGTGCCCACTCTCCCCTGGAACTGTTTATGCTTTTCGTTAATCTAATGCCGCTGGTAAAATTAAGCAATGCCACTCTTAGAATTAATTAACTACTGAATCTTAGTTCAAAACTGCAACACTTGTTAGGAATGGTACTATCCTGCTTTGTAGTTCTTTCTACATGTTTAACCAAGGTATTGTTAAGATAATGTCTCTGTTAAAATGAATCAGTTGCATTGTTTTAGGAATGGTACTTTTCTGCTTTGTCATTCTTTATACATGTTGAAACAAGGCATTGTTAAGATAATGTCTCAGTCAATATGAATGAATCACACTGATGGAGAATTGCTACTCTCATGCTTTGTTTCCCATTAAGATAAAGTAGATCAGTAGATGCTTTTCTTCTGGGAGTACAAGTCATCAACCGTTATTTCTTAGTAATTGTTTCCCTTATACCTATTGTTGCTTACAGGGATATCAAAATTAAAGCTCGGTTTTATTCCGACTTCGATTTTAGTTGAACTGCACAAAAGGATCTAATGTGTCCAAGGCAAACTGCTGCATTACTGGGTCCAGTTGGCCGTTCCACTTTGCAGAAAGAAGCAGTCACTGTTTGCGCTACATTACAGAAGGAATGACCGAGAAGCTTTACAGAGTATTATTAGACACCGGCGACATGACTAGTCTGCAGAGACCATTGGCAATTTAACAACACGTGGAGTGACCTGGGCAAAAAGTGCCCAAACAAGTACAAGAAGCTACGACAGGACGATCATAGGCATTACATATTTTGAATGGGAAAAGCTTATCAAAGTTTAGTCATTGATGTTAGCAAGAAGACATTAGTTTAATATATTGGAATTGGAAAACCTTGTCAAAATTTGCTCATTGATGTTAGCCAGAATACATGCATTTGATATTTTTGAGTGGGACGCCCTTGCTGTGAGCTTCGTCGGGTGTTTTTTCCTATTCCTGTGTTCAGTTTAGAAGTAAATAGTTACTCTACTGAGATATTCCTGTGTTAAGAGTTTATTCTGAATATTGTCTATGTAATGCCAGGCCTCGTGTTTGATTGCAAAGTTGAGCTTGGAATGTTGTGGCATGCGGCATCATGAGCTGTTCACCGTGCCTCCTAAGAATAATGCTTCGTATTGTTTTGCATGTCGATCTAATGCCAGTGATTTGCTTGTTAAGAAGATCATCCTCTTCTGTTGTTTCCGTGCTTAAGAAGTTCATCGTCTGATGTTTCATTCATAGCCTATACGACAAGTTGGGTAGGTTAGACGTGAAACCATATGATCTTCTGACCAACTCATGATACTAGGCCATGATTGGATCGTCGTTTTCCAACCAAAACCACTTGTAAAACTAACGCTTGTAAATTAAAGCAGATGGTCTCTGGCGAAGGCGCTTGGTTGGTCGATTTCAACTAGTAAAATATCGGAAGTACTTCAGACACGATAAAAACGCTGAACGACACTCGGATGATTGCTAATCCAGTCGTTAGCTGTTGTTTCAGCCTTGCCCATGGATGGCATGATATGCACGTCGTGCATGTATCGTCTGGTAATGCCGTCCATATAGCAGTGCTCGTAAAAAAGTCAATTGACATATCAATTAGATCCCAGTAAACATAGTCATTTCACACTCACGCTTCGGCACAGGTTGCCAGGGGCTCGATATGGGAACAAATGAATTGCCGACAAGTCCGAATAGCTTTATAGCACACTTCGGCGTCGCGAGTTTGGCCTTATATGCATCAGCTCCGAATCATGTCTTTGGTCAATAGTTGGGTTGCCCAGCTCCTGTGCTTACTACCTTGCGTTTCGCTATATCGGCTAGGGTAGTAAAGGGAGAACTACTGCGATTGTGTCCCAGTTTATCCGGATGAGCACCTCAGTAGAGAAAGCCAAAAACTGACTGTCATGATGCGGCGAGAGCTGGTCAACCACTCGATGGCTTAATAGAATCTTTCATGATTCCTCCTGTATTGCACGAAGGACCGTTCTTCTGGTCACTCATGTAACGCACCATACTCGGATGACCGTGTAAATACCAGGGGCTATATCGTAGACCCACCGTCAAACTCCTATGGCTAAGTGAAAGTACTAAAGCCCTATAGTCCGATTTCCTAGTTCGTCGCATTGACACCTCCTTCACAGACCAAGACATTGGATCCAGAGTGATCAAGTGATTTTCCGAACACCCCCATATTTTATGTGAGGGAGCTGAAGCCGACGACTAGAAAACTTTCAGATTATAGAAAAACGGGCACACAGGAGGAGGCACAACTTCTAGGGATAATCTTAAATTATAATAATATTGTTTTTACAATCTCAACACATTTCACTCGAACATCATCTCTTTCGAGCACTGACCCTCTATCAAGCGGGCACCCTATAAGACATCTTCAAAATAATACTCTGGCGTGTGATGCTCCTTGCCCTCGGGTGGACTTTTCGCCGCAACATCGGTGGCCTTCATCTTCGCCCAGTATGTCTTCACATGGGCAAGGGCCATCTGTGCACCTTCAATGCACGTGGACCGCTTAACAACGTCGATACGCGGCACCGCATCACTTAGTCACCGTACCAAACTGAGATAACTCTTCGGAATTGGCTCAGTTGGCCACAGCCGGACTATGATGTCCTTCATGGCAGAGCTAGATATTTTGTGGAGCTCGGCCCACTGGGCCATCTGTTCGTTCATGCCGAATTGTGACCAAAAAAGCTTCTCCGTTGCATGCCCTTCCTGCGCTTCATAAAACCGCGCCGCATCGGAGGCACTCTTCGGCAAGTCCAAAAAGGCGCTTGGGGAGCTCCACGTTTGATTAAGAGGGGCATACTTCGGATCGCCAAACTTAGTCTGTAATAAGAAAGGCTTACCGACCGCTACTTCCCCAGCTTGCCGGATCTCTTCCCGAGCCGCTCTAGACTCAGATCATGCTTCTCTTGCCTCTTGTAATGCCTTGTCAAGATCGGTCGCTTTGGCCTTGTTATCCTTCTCGAGGAATTCACACCGGACAGTGGCTTCCTTCAGCTTGCACGCCATAGTGGCCATTCTCTACTCACACTGGCGCTGTGCGGCCTGTCCGGCTTCTAACTCATCAGCTACCTTCTGGGCTTGGGCAAGTTCAGCCCGAAGAGTCTCAACCGTAGCAGCACCATTTGCAGATACGCACGTCTCAGAACATAATTCTAGCTTTGTGCCTGTGTTACCATACATATTCTAACACATACCTTGCGCCTCGTCGAGTCGCCTGTTAATAAGCGTGATGTCGTTATCCGCCACTACAAGCTTATGCTCCAGACCTGCAACCTCTGTAGCGTGTGCAGTCGTCATGGAGGTACCAGCCTGTGTTTCGAGTCATTAGATTATTACCTGAGGACATCTTTTTTGATCCTCTGATTTCCTACCTTTGGGCGCCAACCAGAGTCTCGGGGCTACTATCTATACACAGGTGCATTTTTTCGTATAAAGCACAATCGAACATTACATACCTCAAAGCCTCTTAGTAGTCTCATGAAGGCTTCATTCAATCCGCTTTTCGCGGACAAAATCCTCTCAACCACCATACCCATCAAGGTACGATGATCATCTGAGATTGACGAACACTGTAACATGACCGTCAGTGTATCCGGCGCATCCGGATTCTTGGAAGTAGTTGTGGAAGTATGGACTCCCTTCGACAGGGTAGGTTTACTCGACCCTAGAGTCGTCTCCGGCTGTAAACCAGATAGTCCAAAGCCTTTATTGTTAACCCTTGTAAGGACTGCACACTTCGGACTCTCAGCGACCGAAGTTTCACCTAGGGGCACTGGCTCTATTATCCTGCGATCGGGAGAGACCCTCCGGGACAACACCTCGATGTTGTCTGCCCTGTTGGGCGAGGAAGCTTGTGGAGGCGTTTTGCTTTCCATCATCTCGGGTAAAAGGTCCCCCGAGGAGGAGGATTGTTGAGAAAGACTGTGTGCCGGACTACAAAACGCATATTCTAGATGTTACCTTTGCAAAGAGAAAAGGGACGGGGTATGTTTTAAAATATGGACAATTGCATTTTTACCCCTAGTTGGTTCCTACCCACGGGTTTTGCCCTTACTTTTCGAGCTTGCTCAGTTTTTCCCTTACTTTTTCCGTCGTGGTCCCTCGAATGCCCTTTGACCGTTTGACCAAAACCTTGAAAATTCATAACTAATTCATATGAACTCAGAAAAATGCAAATAAGATATCAAAATGTTCAGATAAATACTACATTTATGTGCGTATCATTTGCATTCAGGACAAAAGCACCCTTTAAACTACCTGGGGTAATTAATGTTATTAACATTATTAAAAATAAAAAGGTATGAACCATATTTTTTCATGAATAAAAATTACATGCAAATGTAGGTGATGTTTTCTGAACATCCATATATCTTATTTGCATTTTTCCGAGTTCGTATCATTTTGTTATGAATGTTCTAACAACTTTGACCATTATTTGGAAACTTCATAACAAATTGACACGAACTCTGAAAAATGCAAATAAGATATCAGGATGTTCAGAAAACATCACCTACATTTGCATATAATTTTTATTCATGAAAAAATATTGTTTGTACCTTTTTATTTTTAATAATGTTAATAACATTAATTACCTCAGGTAGTTTAAAGGGTGCTTTTGTCCTGAATGCAAATGATATGCACATAAAGGTAATGTTTATCTAAACATTTTGATATCATATTTGCATTTTTCCGAGTTCATATGAATTAGTTATGAATTTTCAAAGTTTTGGTCAAACGGTCAAAGGGCATTCGAGTGACCTCGGGGGAAAAAGTAAAGGCAAAACTGAGCAAGCTCGAAAAGTAAGGGCAAAACCCATGGGTAGGAAAGAACTAGGGGCAAAAATGCAATTGTCCCTTAAAAATATCTTTGTTCACTTACAATTCGGCTGGAGGCTTGTCCTTACAAAGGGATTGTGCGACAACAACACCTTCCGAGCCTGAACCGCCCGACAGGGGTGTTTTGCCCCACTTAGGAGCCCTTTCCTCCTAACCCTCGGAGGCGGCCCTTTTCTTACCATGGGAAGAAGGGATGTCTACTTCTCCTTCCCTTTTGTCTTCGGAAGAGGGAGCCCTAGTCTCCTCGGACACAGTGTGTGGTTTGCCTCCAGGATGGAAGCCGCCTTTGGCTCCCCCGCTCTTCTCATTCTCCTCCTCCACCGGCGCCTGGTATGGCGTCGGGACCAGCATCCTTGCTAGTATGGGACTAGCTGAGTCTTCGGGAAGAGGAGTCGAACACCTGATTCGCTCCGCCTTCTTTATCCAGCTCTGGAAGAAGATAGTTTTCTCAGCACCTTCTCAAGAGATGCGTATCCAAGCTGTGTTCAAGAATCGAGTGCTTACCAAGGTATCCGGATGGTTGCAGTCGAGGCCGATGTCTTCTGTAGTGTCTGGCCACTGTTTTCGTTTCCCGAAAAAAAACTTCCACATTCCTCTATGCATCGCACTGAAGAAGTGCTGAAGGGTTTGTGGTCCTTCTGGATTAAACTCCCACATGCGGAGGGGTTGTCTTTGGCACGGGAGGACCCGACGGACTAGCATTACCTGAATCACGTCAATGAGTTCAGTGTCCCTCTCAAGGAGACTTCGGATGCGGCTCTGAAGAGTCTGCACTTCATCGGTTGATCCCCAGTCCAACCCCTTATTGACCCATGATGCAAGCTGAATTGGAGGGCCAGATCGGAACGCAGGTGTAGCTGCCCACTTGGTGCCACGGGGTTCAGTGATATAAAACCACTCCCACTGCCATAAGTCGGAAGAATCTATGAAGGATCCTTTTAGCCAGGGAGCGTTGATGAGTTTACCCACTGTAGCATCACCGGACTCTGCCCGTCCCCCGTCGACTACCTTCCGCTTCACATTAAAGGTCTTAAGCCACAAGCTGAAGTGTGGGGGAATACGGAGGAAAGCTTCGCACATAATAATGAATGCCGAGATATGAAGGAAGGAGTCCGGAGTTAGATCATGAAAATCTAGCCCGTAATAGAACATAAGCCCTCGAACAAAGGGGTGGAGGGCGAACCCCATCCCTCGGAGGAAGTGGGAGATGAATACGACCCTCTCACCGGATCTGGGAGTAGGAATAACCTGCCCTTGAGCAGGAAGCCTATGGGGGATTTCCGCGGTCAGATATCTGGCCGCTCGGAGCTTCGCAATGTCCTCCTCTGTGACGGAGGAAGGCACCCACCGACTTTTAGGACTGGGCTCGGCCATGACTGGTAAGCTCGAAACAATCGAAGCCTTGGGCGCCAGAGCTCGAGGTTGGAGAGGATGAGGAAAGATTTGGCGTAAAGAAGCCAGACGGACCTTAGTCCCTTTATAAAGGCAATAAATATCAAACACCTCCTCCTCGACCTTGAAACCTACCTATTCTTAAGGAATCATGCCAACCGGACGGTTGGAATCCACACGCCCGTGTTGATGAGGATCCCGCAATAAGGGGACACGATCTCTGCTTCAACAAGACGTTCCAATGAAACCGCGTCTTGGAACGTGGAATGGCAAGCAAAGAAAAAAATGGTTCGATATAATAACCAGATGGTGACGTGATATCACATCACAGAAAATTTGTCAGCAGATTGGACTCGCAAAATATTGTTTCCTCTGTGGTGGTGTGTGGTATTTGTTTTGTAGAGCCGGATACACTCGTTGCGTCCGAAGACTGTGTTGGAATGTTTGGAGAAGGAACCCGCCTTGCAATGCCGAAGCCAATTTACGCGTCGGACACCTCGTCATTGAAGCCTGGTTCAGGGGCTACTGAGGGAGTCCTGGATTAGGGGGTCCTCGGGCGTTCGGACTGTGGTACGTAGGCCGGACTGGTGGACAGTGAAGATGCAAGAGTGAAGACTCCCATCCGTGTCCGGATGGGACTTTCCTTGGCGTGGAAGGCAAGCTTGGCATCCCAATATGAAGATTCCTTTCTCTATAACCGACTTTGTATGACCCTGGTCCCCTCCGGTGTCTATATAAACCAGAGGGTTTAGTCCGTAGAGGGACAGAATAATCATAATCCGATAGGCTAGACTTCTAGGGTTTTAGCCATTACGATCTCGTGGTAGATCAACTCTTGTAACCCCCATACTCATCAATATTAATCTAGTAGGACGTAGGGTTTTACCTCCATCGAGAGGGCCCAAACCTGGGTAAACATTGTGTTCCTTGTCTCCTATTACCATCAACCTCAGACGCACAGTTCGGGACCCCCTACCCGAGATCCGCCGGTTTTGACACCGACGGCCCCTCCCCCCATTCTAGATTGTATTCCAAAGGAAGATAACTGTTCAGAGGGAGCTGACCACTCCTATTTACCCCCTGAGGTGTTTGCTCTAACCTGGCATGTTGATGTTGGTCATGTCATGCATATGGTGCATCACATTGCATACATTATACATCTTATATGTCATCAACTTAGTTTAGATTTGCTTTGTGTGAATGCCACATGTTTGGTTTCTATATCATACTCCCACTGTTCCTAAATATTTATCTTTTTAGAGATTTCAACAAGTGACTACATACGGAGCAAAATGAGTTAATCTACACTCCAAAATATGTCTATATACATCCGTATGTGGTAGTCCATTTGAAATCTCTAAAAAGACAAATATTTAGGAATGAAGGGAGTATATGTGAATTATGCAATGCAATCTTCTTTAGCCAGACATCATATACGTGAATCATGCAATGTCGTCCTGTTTAGCCAGTCATCGTGTATGTGAATTGTATTGTGCCATATTTTTTTCATAATGTATTCCATTTGTCAACAATTTTTATACATTCATCTACTCTTCCCGTGCATCAACCATTTGAGTCGGTCATGGGAAAATCTGGAGTGAAGACAAGGTATTCTGAGCAGTTAGTGCTACCTATCGATGTAGATTTCTTGCTGGTTACAGATAGCTCCTCAGAGGAGGATTCAGAGACAGATGACCAGTCGTAATCCCCCCCCCCCCGAGGTGTATTCTCTAACTTGGTAGGGTTATATTGCTCATATCATGCATATGGTGTCTTGCATTGCCGACAATCTGCTTAGATTAGACATGCTTTGTGTGAATGCCTCCTATTTTTTTTCTATATCAGATATGTGAATTATGCAATGCCATGTTTTTTAGCCAGATATCATATATGTGAATTATGCACCGCCATGTAGCCAGGCATCATATATGTGAATTATCTCATGCCATCCTTTTTTTCATTACATATTCCATTTGTCAACAATCTGTGTATATTGAACTAATCTTCATGTGTATCAGCCATTTGAGCCAGTTACGGAAAAATCTGGAGTGAAAACAAGGTCTTCAAAGCAGGCAATGGTACATGTTGAAGCATATATCTCGATGGTTACAGGTAGCTCCTCAGAGGAGGATTCAGAGACAGATGACCAGTCCTATATCCCATATGAGGTGTATGCTCTAACTTGCAATATTTTCTCATATCATGCATATGGTGTCTTGCATTGCTTAGTGTAGACATCATATACACAATATTCAATGCCATCTGCTTAGTTTATAGATCATACATGCGAGTGCCAGTTGCTTACTATATGAATCAATTATGTGAATTATATCATGCCATCTTGTATACTTAGACAACATGTATGTGAATTATTTCATCCCAACCTATTTTAAAAAGACATCATATAATTTTGTCATGTCATCCTGTTTAGATACTCATCATATGTTGAATTATGCCATTATATCGTGTTAAGTTATCCATCATATATCTGAAACTGTGTCATGCTATCTTGTTTATTTAGCCATCATATATGTGAAATTGTGTCATGATGTCCTGTTTGGTTAGACAACATATATGTGAATTACCACATCTGTCTATCATACAATGTCTGTACTTTCAATTTCTTTTCTTGTTTATTAGACATTTGAATTGGAGGGGGTGATGGCAGTATCTAAGGGAGTAAAAACCCATTCTTCACAAAAGATGGTGCTACCCATCGATGCAGATAGAACCATGGTTGTACTGGCCCACGAACTAGCCCCACCACACATAATCGAGACTCTTCCAGATTGTACACTTACACCGTCAGACAGAGAACTAGCTACATCCCATCTAACCCCAACCCCGGCGGATAGTAACCCACTTCTAGTTGAAAGAGTACCATGTCCACCACAGAGTACCCCCACACGAGTAGTTTGTAAAGCAACTACAGTGCCCAAAGCATGAAGACCACCACAGCAAACCCAAACTCCACATTTAAAGCAGAAGAGCAACTGTTCTCAGGTCAGATTCCATAGCTATGGTCCATACTCCTTTGCTCTTGCATCACTATATTTACTCATACCAACAAATTTCGAATTTGAAGGATCCAATTGAAGCTCCAATGGCCCAACATGTATGTTTTAAACCTATTTCTTTAACTGGATTGCTATTATAACTTCTTGCTCTATGTTTATTTCAGTTTCAGTTGTATAAATAGTTATGTTCTCATGTCATGCACATTACAAGTGTTGCCAGTGATGTGTAGTTTCCCACACTTATATTCTGTCTATGTTGTTGTGTCTTCAAAATATATGATTTGAACTGCGTCTCTATTTTGATTTGGCAACATAAACTAGAATGATATGGACAATACAGTGACCATAATACATAGATATATGCTCGTTTCATGATGTTATCATGTCCACCTTACTACTGAACCGGTTTACCAAAATGAGTTTCATATACTACATGCTAAGCCTGTGATGTGTCTGGTTGTTTCTCTTGTAGAATGCAAACAGAATATTGGAGAAGAGCACCCCATTATGCAATGGTAGAGAAAGTAATGCAGATAAGGTTCAAGATAGTGAGACAACCTTGTTGGTTTCCAAGAAAGCTGATACAAACTATCTTGTAGACAGTGAGACAACCCCAAAGTCCTGCGTTGATGTAGTGTTCGAGTTACTGGCCACTACCGCTAGCACAAGCTCTTTGAACTCGCTGCCTGAATCACTTCGGCTTCTTTAGTCTCAGCTACAAGCTGAAAGTCATCAGTCAGCTATGATATGTCCATTTTGCATCATGCTTTTATATATTGATATTTATTGCATTATGGGATGTTATTACACATTATGGCACAATACTTATGCCTTTTCTCTCTTATTTTACTAGGTTTACATGAAGAGGGAGAATGCCGGCAGGTGGAATTCTGGACAGGAAAAGGAGCAAATATTAGAGACCTATTCCGCACAACTCCAAAAGTCTTGAAACTTCACGGAGAATTATTTTGGAATATATAAAAAATATTGGGTGAAGAAAGAAACAGAGGGGGGCCACTAGCCATCCACAAGGGTGGGGGCGTGCCCCTGCCTTGTGGGCCACCTGGTAGGCCCCTGATGCCCATCTTCTGCTACATGGTGTGTTTTGACCTGGAAAAAGTCAGAAGGAAGCTTTCAGGACGAAGCGCCGCTGTCTTGAGGCGGAACCTAGACATAACCAATCTAGGGCTCCGGCTGAGCTATTCGGCCGGGGAAACTTCCCTCCGAGAGGGGGAAATCGAAGCCATATCATCACCAACGATCCTCTCATCGAGAGGGGGTGAATCTCCATCAATATCTTCACCAGCACCATCTCCTCTCAAACCTTAGTTCAACTCTTGTATCCGATCTTTGTCTCAAAAACTCAGGTTGGTATCTGTGGGTTGCTAGTAGTATTACTCCTTGTAGTTGATTCTAGTTGGTTTATTCAGTGGAAGATCATATGTTCAGATCCTTAATGATAATTAATACTCCTCTGATTATGAACATGAATATGCTTTGTGAGTAGTTACGTTTGTTCTTGAGGACATGGGAGAAGTCTTGTTATAAGTAATCACTAGATCATGAAAGGCGTGCGTTGCTGCGCCCTTCTTTCAGCAAGAATAAATGTTAGGCTTGATACAATTATGCGGAAGCATTTTATGTAAATTTAAATCTTGTAGTATTATAAATAATTTTATGTAATTTCATTTTACCTGAAACTCAAATAAATATAGTAGTATTAGCCTATTAGGCTTTTGTCGTTGTCATTACAATACAACGATTGTTCGGAGACCTTGGTGAACAATAATGGTACAAATGGAAAACAAGTCATGTTAAGGAATTGAGCATAATGAAAGTTAAAGCAAGAATTTCTCTATCTGCTCAGGTTCAGAGCAAAAGGTTATTTGCACCAATGCAATATGGCTCTAGCTTCCTTCTATTTTTTTATTGGCCAAAATTTAGTACATGATGTTCAACACTGAGTTGTTGTTGTTTCCTCTTTAGTAACTTCTGAGCAGTCCAGCATGAAATTTCTGCGGATGGCTACATTGGAACTCTTGGGCACCTTATTAGAAACATCAGTAGGATAGTTGTTAAATTTATTAAAGTGGAAGCGCCAAAAATTCAATGGAAGTCTAAGAAAGAATATCTAACGTAAATTAAGTAAAATTAAGAAATGAGAGATACTGGTTTGATTCTATCATTGCCATATTAGTTGAATCACCTTCTCTTAAAACATGTCTCTTTCTCAAGTTATGGAATTTCATCACTTCCACTGCAAATCAGAACCGTATTGACAACTGAATTATATATAGCAAATTGTCCTCTAACCAACAAATAATTCATCATCGTCCATCATTTTGTTTAGCATGAGCTATTTTAAAGCGAGAAAATATCAGTGACTAAAGTAACGCAACCTTTGCCCTTAGATAGATGTGACATGCATGTAAAATAATTAAATACCCAACATAAATTGAGGTAATCAATTTCATCTAACAATGAAACTAATGAACTTATGGGCTTATGCCAAGTAGCACGATCATTCATATCGTTTTTTGTCATATCTTCTCAAGAGTGACCATGAGCATTACAAATACTTATGCATTCACAAAATCACATCAAATTAAGCTACTCAAATTTCGCCATTTCATCCCCAAAGCTAAATATCAAACATAAATGCCACTACAGTCATGTCATGTTCGAGCCCGCAATTATGTGATATTCCAAATGCTTATGCAGTTCCCCAACATAAACTAGAAGTGGGGGTTTGTTATGTATGAAAAAATAACTTATCTCCCAGCCACGGCTTTTGTTTTTATAGCAAATGGCCATCTATTGTGTACACATCCGAGCATCCTCTACAATGTTTAAAGTAAAACTATATGTGCCATATGAGCTCCTTTAGAGTTGTAGACTGAATATCAAACTAATAATAAGTTATCAAACTCCTAGAGACTGAAATCAACCTAATAATAATTTATCAAAGTCATAGTAGAGAGTAGAAAACACTATACGTACTTGTCCAAGAATATTGACATGGTGTGCGGATGAATCTTGTTAGCCAACGGTCCTTTGCGTCGTGTTACTCGTGAGCTCGAATATCTGCTAGTGGTGGCTACCTTCTCCTGTCACACCCCAACAGAGTCAGCAAACCTAAACACACAATTCCCAACCAATATTGAAGGTGTGATTGGTGCTTTATCGTCATCGTGGTGAGCTCAGTTGAATTGGATATGGCGCTTCAACTATATCCACTTCCCATGGAGGCATAGAACTCCATGGGACTGCAGCCCGAAAGCCTCCACACCCTACTCATGATCCTGATGCTACATACATAACAGAAAAAATAAAAACCAAAATGATTGAAAATAATGAGATCATGGATATATACAAATCAAGGCGGGGAATCGTACTTTGATAGGCCAAACCACCTTGAGGCCTAATGCCAAATTCCACTCCAACAACGGTAACAGAAGAGAGATGGCCAAGCTTCTTTGTAATTCTGCCACCATCAGTCTCAATTTCTTCCTTTGAGGGAATTCAATATTTGCAGCACGAGTCAGCTATGTGGGGGACGACGATGGGCCAGCTCCATCTTGCAAAGCAGTGACCCATCAGCAAATCAGTAGCTACTTCGACCATTAAACCGGCTCGGTTTACCAAAAGGCTTTATATCTGACCAACTGCCCCTGCCACTAACTGTCTAAAAATAAATTTCTTCAGTCAGAAGAAGAACATTGTCAATTGATTTAACTTTAGATTTGTATTATGCTAGCATGGAGATCAAAATAATGCTGATGGCTATGAAAGACAATACCTCTTTCTTAACCAATGTAGTACCTGTAGAGGATAAGAGGGTACCAACTTGCCACTGCAAACTGAACAAGACTTTGTTAAAATAGCATCGCCATGCACCAGAAATCACATGGCCATTTATTCCAATGAAAGCATACAAACAATTGCAAGGAGTGCCATGAGGCCAGAGGTGTCGACGCCTAGCCCCTAGCATCTGCACCTATTATTAGACAAAACATATGTTTATGGTTTGAATTTAGTGGTCGGAGGCCCAGATTGGCAACCCTAGCAAGCACCTACTCTATAGTATGTTTTTCTAGGATGAGAGAAGAGGGCTTGCAGTTGGTAAAAAGTCATGGTGGTCAGAGGGGTGGTCGTCGTTGCAGAGTTAATTGGGTTGTTCCTCGAATGCAGAGGACTTGTTCACTCACTGCGCCATGGCTACCAGCATAGTACAGTTCGGTCAGTATAACAAATTCAAACACCCAAAATTGATACCAGCATGGTCGCCAAAGCTTGAGTGCCATGGACGCTGGGCCCCTTGTCCACCGCCATGCTGTCGTGCTTCGAATCCATCCAGGTGGAGATCGACACTAACGTTTCGGCCATCCACCACCGGCAGCGTCACCGCTGGCATTGGTTAGGGTTAGCGAGCACTCTAATCGCCCACCACTGATTGGTTCGCTGCTTTTTGGATTAGGGAATGCTCCCTCGCTTGGGCTGGCTATGCATGGGCTATTTGGCCCAATTAACCACGTTGGTCCAAAATAGTTACGGGAGTAGCTGCCTCAGAAGTTGCAAGGATGGGAGCAACGAATATTCTACTGCGCATCCAACATCTAGAGACAGCCGTATCTTGAATTCGGACGACTCCAAAGGCTGATAGTGTTAGGGAGCTCCTAGGGTGCCTAGTTATAATGTTCTTAAATGCGAATTTGGTATTCGTTCAATATTTTGATGAGATGTATGTTGTCTTTCCTCTAGTCGTGTTATGTGAACGTCGACTACATGACACTTCACCATGATTTGGGCCTAGGGGAAGGCATTGGGAAGTAATAAGTAGATGATGGGTTGCTAGAGTGACAGAAGCTTAAACCCTACTTTATGTGTTCCTTCGTAAGGGGCTGATTTGGATCTATATGTTTCATGCTATGGTTAGATTTATCTTAATTCTTCTTTCGTAGTTGTGGATGCTTGCGAGAGGGGTTAATCATAAGTGGGAGGCTTGTCCAAGGAAGGGCATCAGCCAAGCATCGGTCCACCCACATATCGAATTATCAAAGTAACGATCACGAATCATATGAGCATGATGGAAAATAGCTTGACAGTAATTCCCATGTGTCCTTGAGAGCGCTTTGCTTTATAAAAGAGTTCGTCCAGGCTTGTCCTTTGCTACAAAAGGATTGGGGCACCTTGCTACACCTTAGTTACTTTTGTTACTTGTTACCCGTTACGAATTATCTTATCACACAACTATCTGTTACTGATAAGCAGAGAATACCTTGCTGAAAACCTCTTGTCATTTCCTTCTGCTCCTCGTTGGGTTCGACACTCTTACTTATCGAGAGGACTATGATAGATCACATATACTTGTGGGTCATCAAGCTGTGCTGCGGCAAGAAGCCGGAGGACTGAGGAAGTTCCTGCAGAATTCCGATGCATACTTTCTGGTGCAACAGCAAGCGCTGGACGATTTTAGCGCCAAACTAGAGAAAACTAATATGCTTGCTAAGCTTCTTGCGAGCGTGGTGGGTATCCAGGATATCGTTTCTTGAGCTCTTCTGAAGTGGTTTCAGTTCTGGACTTGTTTTGCTGCCACATTTATTTTCACTGGTGGCCAATTTAGACACCCGGCGTATGTAATATGCTGCTTTGTTCACTATATTTGCACTGCTGGCGAACTTTGATGCCCAGTGGATGTAATATTTGTAATAGCCGTAATAGCCTAGTGTAAGTTGCTTGCTTATTTATATCCTTATTGTCTTGTTTATTTTTTTGCTAGTACTCACTGCAGTTCTTTTTCCGCGGTAACCTTTTTATTTAGAACTAGGCCACAGTAAACATGGGCAACATACTGACCATTGTAACCATGGTCCTGCTGCCTGCTGTAGTGGGCCTCCTAAGTTCCGTACAATCCATGGGCCTTCTACGAGTCGTAGATTCAATGGGACTTCTACGGGCCATATGATCGATTGGCCAAACATGGGCCGTACTTTCATGGATAATTAATGGACCTCAATATGGGCCGTAAACGGGCTATCATGGGAATCGTCTATTTATGGGTCGTTAACAGGCCCATGTGTACAATGGGCTTAATTCCAATGGCAGGCATAATGGGTCGTTAGTGGGCCATATTTGATGACGCCATGAAAATGGCACAACGGATTAAAGGGCCACAGACGGGCCGACTTTAACCACGGGCTGAATTTGGCCCACAAGTGAAACAGGCCAGTAACATACAGTAAGTAATCGAACGCTGAAAATGAGCCAAATAATAAATGGGCCCTTAGAAGGCCGAAGATAACATAGGTTGAAAGGGCACAATGGAATAATGGGACGTTAATGGGTATAAAGCTATATACTATTCATTATAGTTTCACCATGGGCCATTTATGGGCCAAGATTTAGAAAGAGCCTCATATGGGCCGAAAGACATCATGGGCCATACATCGGCCGAAAGTTACAAAGGGCTGGAATCATATTGGACAGCCCATATGGCGCTACTGGGCCTAATTCGAATAGGCTATAACGGGTCGTGAGTTAGCGGGCTATAAATGGGCTATATCACTAGTACAACGAGCTCCTAAACAAAAGGTTTTTAACCCCTTTCCGCGATGGCATTTGGAACCGTCGCCAAGTGAGTGTGGGCGATAGGGGGGTCCTTCCCACACGACCCAGAAACCGTCCGGGATATGCCCTCCTGGCACACACGTTCGGCAAAATGAGGGCGTGTGCGACCGGCAAGCGCTCAAATACAGAAATACGTACAGTAGAGCTAAAAAATACAATTATACAGCAAAATTGTTTCCGGTCGCAAGTACATCCCACACAGTCAGTCCCCGCTAAACGTTTCCGTTCATATGTACATCCCACACAGTCGCTCCAATGAAAATGTTTTTGTTCACAGGTACATCACACACAATCTTTCCCATTAAATCGCTTGCATTATTGAATATATCACACACGGTCCATGGAAGAAACTGTGTGGCAAAGACTGTCCATCACACACAATTTTCATGTGGTAAACGTTTGTGCAAGGTGGCCTAACGCAAACAGTTTTCAAGAAAAGTTGTGTGTGATTGTTCATTGATCCAACATGGTTTATTCCTAGAAACTGTGTGCGTTGCCTGAGGTCATCGCCCATGGTATTTTTTCAACAACCGTTTGCAATAGCAAAACCCAATTAGCAAGCTAATTATTCAATTATTCATAATCCATTTATTAACCTAATTGATAGTTCATATTAAGCACACAATATATTTCATTTTCATAATTGAAATACATCAGAGTACAACATCATATAGCTTCAGCACTCAGCTACCCCATTACAAAACTACACCAGGACCAAGTTTCACATCCAACATCTATAACCTTTCGAAATTAGCATCATAGACGATACATAGACAGATGTATCTCATCTCAAAAACTGTTGAAGCAGAAGGCGAATATTGAGCCTTCATTGATGTTGAAGGTCTTTGTAACTTTAGGCCAGTGCCTGTGGATGATTGACCGTCGATCCTTCGTCCTCTTCAGGAACACTTCAATATTGAACTATGGGTGTTGTACGAATACCTTCCTCGCCTCCTGACCATACAGGTGGTTTGAGAGGTAATCATCAGTGAACTGCTTTGGAAAGGCCTGAAAACAAGGATGTGCATAAATATATTCTCTACATTGGAAATGGGGCAAAGGAATAAAAAAGGCAAGGTATAATAGTTATTACCATCCTGTAGTGAAATGATGTCCTCTTCATTGTGCAGACAACGATCTTGTTGTTTTTTGTCGCTAATTTCTTTATCCTAACAATCTTTTTGAGTTTCTTGACTTGACTGGTATTCATGGACAACTCATTTCTCCATATGCAAAAAGGGTCGAACAGTGGGTCAAAACCTTTGACAGCAGGACCTACATGTGCAAGACTAAATTGTTAAAAACCTAAATATTAGAATGGTTCCTGCAATTGCATAATAATGTGCTATTAGACAACGGATCATGCATGTGCTATCCTCGATTGTAAACCTCAATGCTTCCCATTGTTTCCCTGCAACACGTATAAGGTAGTTAGTCATCAGGTTAAGTAAGGGTTCGCATGCTATCAGTAAAATATGTTGATGAAAAATAATCACATTGCAGATTCATCAGATTAATTGAAGCCACACGGAAAACCCATTTATCCAAACCAAGCGTGATTAAGAACTAGGAAATATAGCACTTGTATATGTTTCTCATGTATTAAGTGCAGCCAAATTTGATTTATTCCTCACATGCACAACAATACAAAATTCTACCCACGACAATTGGACATCGCATTGCAGAATTGAACCAAGCAGTTAACTAAACACCACAACAAATGAACCAAACATTAACTGAGCACCAGATTGCACAATATAACATACTCCTAATAGAAGATCACGTAGTTAACCAAACAGTTAACTACAGCCAATTGTAGCAATTGTATTTGTTTCTCATGTATTTACTACAGCCAAATTCAATATATTCCTCACATGGTATACAATAACAGAATGCACCCACAATTTTGTAAAGATAAATTTGATTTATTTCTCACATGGAAGACAATACAAAATTGCAGCCTGAAGAATTGAACATCACATTTGCATAATTGAACCAAACAGTTAACTGAAGACGACAACTAATTAACAAAACAGTTAATAAGTGAGCACCACACTGCACGACATATAGAACATATACACTAGATCAACAGATTGCATGGTAAAATTAGATAGCACAATTCACTAGAATTTGTGAAGGGAAGGCAGGAGCAGCACACGCAACGGGTAAACCGAGCATGCATAACCGGTCTAGCTAGCAAATGGCAAGGTGCTCCTTAAAAATCTGGGGTCGGCACAAATGGCAGCCATCGCGACCTCATCCGCGCATGCGGCCGCAATTTGCTTCTCCGCTACCAAATGCTCCTTGAGGTCCTGGCTATACTGTGTGCACCATGGCTTAGGCCGGCTCTTATTTGGTGGAGGGGTCGGTGATTTGGGTGGAAGGTGTCGCGCGCACGCCGGCGGTAGGGGCATGTGGGTTGCGGAAGGAGGAGGAGGATGGGGGTCGGGTGTGGATTACCTACCTGGATAGGCGAGGCCGAGGAGCGTGAAGAAGGGTCGTCGGCGAGGAGGCAGCGGCGCTGCAAGCAAGGAGTGAAGGTTTCAACTTGGAAAGGAAGGCGAAAAGAGGGGAAATGTGGCTTTTGGTAAGGGGGAGGGGCGGGGAGGTAGATATTTCCACGGAAGCCAAAAATTTGGAATTGCTTCACCAAAAAACTGGCGCGCAAAGTGCCACCAGACACGATCCCTTATTCAGAACTGTGTACGATATGTGAACATCACAAACGATTCAGATAGCTTAACCTGTGTGTGTTGAGTCTGAACGTCAAAAATTTTGGTTTGAATTTCCCTGGTTACAGTGGTCGTCCACATCATTGCATAATTTGGGTACACAAAGGAGACTAACTGTGTGCGATCTACTTGATTTATAGTACTATACACCGACGGTGCTCCAAGATATCTTGTGCTGCATCTCACATGGTTGGTGATAATAAACTGTGTGCGATCCACTTGATTTATCGTCTAGATCATTTGAATTACGTAATAGGGTCACAACTACAAAGGATGGTATTTGAATGTTAGAACTTTTATCTGCAGTGAACATGCAACTATAGGTGTGTCGTCAAAAAAACTGGAATTATTCAGGGTTCATTTGTACTTTTTTATACATTAACTGGGCTTCCAGGCATTTTATGCGCATAATTCAAATTTGAACAACATACATATGCTCCAGTGCATATAAACTTATTGAAAAATCAAATATGTGTCCTTGGTTGCATTCTTAGGTCCCATGCAAGAAATGGGAATGAATTTCAAACACCCTGCCACTGTCACTCGGCCACAAACATTGAGATACCTGGTTTTTAAATTCTAGTAAATCCAAAACTTGTCTGAAATTCATGAAACTTTGCATGCTATCATGTAGCAGCGTCAACATGTCGTGGTAAAATTTTTGTCCCATTTGGGGCAGGTTTGGTATAAGCTTCTCAACAAGCGTGATGGTTTCGGTAGGGAACGTGCCACCTTTGGGGACAAAACTATATCCGTTGCCTCTTATTGCTTTCAAAAAACTTCGAGTGTCAACATTGAACAACAAGAGTGTTGTGTTCAATCTTGGAATTTTTCGCGGTTCGTTTGGACATTTTTATGCATTAACTGAGTTTTCAATGCATTTATGTGCATAATTCAAATTTTAACGACATGCACATGCTCCAGTGCATATAAATTGGTTGAAAAATCAAATATGCGTCCTTGGGTGCATGCTTAGGTCCCATGCAAGAAATGGGAATGAATTTCAAACACCAGGGCGCCGTTGATTACCGGCAAAACATTGAGATGCCTAGTTTTTAAATTTTACTAAATCCAAAACTTGTCTGAAATTCATGAAACTTGGCATGCTATCATGGAGTGGCATCAACATGCCGTGGTACAAATTTTGTCCCATTTGGGGGTTTCGATATATGCTTCTCACAAACCGGAGCTTCTCACAACAAGCATGATGGTTTTCGGTAGGGAACGTCCGACCTTTTGGGACGAAACGATATCCATTGCCTCTTATAGCTTTCAAATTTCTTTCTCATGTCAACATAGAACAATAGGAGAGTTGTGTGAATTTTTGTGATTTTTTGGGGTTCGTTTGGACATTTTTATGCATTAACTAAGTTTTCAATGCATTTATGTGCATAATTCAAATTTGAACTACATGCACATGCTCCAGTGCATATAAATTGGTTGAAAATCAAATATGTGTCCTTGGGTGCATGCTTAGGTCCCATGCAAGAAATGAGAATGGATTTCAAACACCAGGGCACCGTTGATTGCCGGCAAAACATTGAGATGCCTGGTTTTTAAATTCTAGTAAATTGAAAACTCGTCTGAAATTCATGAACTTGGCATGCTATCATGGAGTGGCATCAACATGTCGTTGTACAAATTTTGTCCCATTTGGGGTAGGTTTGGGTATATGCTTCTCACAAACCGGAGCTTCTCACAACAAGCATGATGGTTTTCGGTAGGGAACGTCCCACCTTTGGGGACCAAACGATATCCATTGCCTCTTATCGCTTTCAATTTTTTTCTCATGTCAACACAGAACAACAGGAGTGTTGTGTAAATTTTTGTGATTTTTCGGGGTTCGTTTGGACATTTTTATGCATTAACTGAGTTTTCAATGCATTTATGTGCATAATTCAAATTTGAACTACATGCACATGCTCCAGTGCATATAAATTGGTTGAAAAATCAAATCCGTGTCCTTGGGTGCATGCTTAGGTCCCATGCAAGAAATGGGAATGAATTTCAAACACTAGGGCACTGTTGATTGCCGGCAAAACATTGAGATGCCTGGTTTTTAAATTCTAGTAAATCCAAAATTCTGTTAACCATTAACGTGACGCCACGTGTCTTGGTTTTAATGGCGGTAGGAGGTGCCGTGCGGACAACTGCTTGACCTTGACTGAACAGGAAGCGTGCGAGCACCGTCCGGTGCGCAAGCTGACCGAGAGGCGTGCAAGTTGTCCTCGAGTGCACATGCTCATCAGGAAGCGTGCGAGCTGTACGCTGCGCAGACTCACTGGGAAGCGAGCCCTTTGACTTCCAAGGCCGCCTGCCTTGCTTGCATCATCTCCATTAATGGTGCCCAAGCCGCAGTTTAATTCGCTTTTTAAATATAAAACACTCATTGCAAACGTTTTAGTTAGAACACCTGTACGCAAACCGACAGCTTCCCCAGGAAGCCAAGAGAAAATGTGCCGAGCGGGATTTCTGCAGATCTTGGTCGCAAACGATTTAGATAGAACACTTGTATGCAAAGTGAGAGCAACACGGGATTTGTTCATCCCTTCAACACAAACAGTTGTTTTGGATGACCCCTGTGCAACCACGTACAAACAATTTGGTAAGATTTGCATCTATCATATTGGGTATGTTGCCATTTGTCAAACTGGAAAGATTTACATTTGTTGATCTAGTAACGTTGCCATTTGTCAATCCTTGAAACACTGTGATTTGTCAAAATATGCAGCTAGAAATCATTAGCACTATGTAATTTTTGCAACTAAAATTTAGTAATTATGCATAGATTTCATTCATAGATTAAGCAGTCGTTCTTAATTTATACAAACAATTCAACTCGACAGCTGAACCGACCAAACTTCTCCCCAATTGTTGCCAACCACGTACTGAAATAGCTAGTTCAACTGTATATACTAGCTAATTTTAAGTATGTTGTACAGTTCGACCACACATCTATAGTCGGATGAACTAAACAAAATAGCCCCTAAATACTACTACTACCACGGAGGGGCTTTGTGCTACTTCCGGTAGCCTCTCCTCTGCCGAGCACGCTCAGTAAGAGGCAGAGGAGGAGGAGGAGCCTACCGACGAGCTAGAAAAATGCAATACGGTGTCTGCCACTGCTACACGTTCAGCGACGCGCGCTAGCTCGAACGCCCACTGCCGCTCCAGACGATCCCTCTCGAAGTGGCCGGACTGCTCATAGATCTCCTGATTCCTCGCCTCTGCGTCGGCGTGTGCTGCAGCCACGGCTGCGGTAAGGCTCTTTGCATGCTCGACGAGGCACTCCTCCTCCTCCCGTAGGAACTCCATGTAGCGCGCAAGGTCGCTGACGCACGTGCAGGCCTCCACCTCCACCTCCCTCCTTTGGGCGGCCGTGACGGAGCGGGTGATGATCTCGGCGGTCGATGGTGGGCTGTCGGCCACGGTGGCCGACGATGGGGTGGCGGACACGACCACCACCTCCCGCCTTCGGGTTGAAGTGGTGGAGCGGGTGATGGCCATGGTGGCCGGCAGTGGGGTGGCGGCCATGACGGCCACCTCCCGCCTTCGGGCCGTGGCGGCAGAGCGGGAGATGGCCCTGGATTTTGACGGTGGTGTGGCGGCAACGGTGGCCGGCAACAGCTGCCTATGGGCAGCGACGGCGAAACGTGCGGTGGGTGTTCCACGCACACCCAACAGGGATGCCACACACACTACACTACGTCGGCGACTGCGCCGCCACCGCGGTGTAGCCTCCCAGCTAGAGCTGTCCTTTGATGATGGCGGAGTGGCTAAGCGACGACGACGGACTGGTGCCATTGGCGATTGTGGGAGAAGCAGACGAGGTAAGCTATAGGGAGGGAGGGGACATTGTCACGCGGGACTCGCCGGCCGTGAAGGTTTCTATAGCAGGCCGGCAAGCATTGGGATTTTGGGGGATTTCACCAAGTCAGGCGGGAAGCTTGCACGGGAACCTGTGAGGTTGTGTGGGAAAGGGCTCACCGACGATTCATTGGCGCCACCGTTTAGCCAAAAGAACGCCCCCGCGCGCTGCGCCAGCTTGCGCTGTAAGCCGTCTACGGCAGCGGGGTGACAAGACGTGCGAGAGGAGGACGAGAGGACACGTACACATACAGTTAATAAAAAAGGTTTATGATTTAATTACCTATTATACCCCCGTCATGGTTTATAAATAGGATTTACCTAATAAAATACGAATGCATGTCGCCATAGATTATATCTTTGGAGTTGTATTTGAATATAGTTTCCAGCTATACAATTTTTGTAAGATGCATCAACACGTTTTTGGTTAAATTTAAGGTTATACACCAGCAAGCGTTTGCCCGCAACACACATGGCTTATTCCATCACAAACAGCTCTGATGGATCAACTGTCTGTCACGTATCGCACACGCAACTCTAATCTGATTCGTGCTTCATGTCTTCGACATCGCTCGCACAGTTCATCTTATTTGCCACGTATCACTGTGTGTCGTCCTCTACTCGCATCCCTCGGCAAGCTCTACTCGTCGTTAGGCGCCGCAACGCGCTGTGCTCGCCGTTAGGCGCCGCAGTGTGCTCTGTCACATCCGTTGGCGCGCTCTGCTCGCGTCCGTTGGCGCGCTCGGCTTCTGGACAGCTTTTCCTTGAGGCGACCACGGAGCGCTCTGATCGCGTCCCTCCGCGCGAACTCTGCCAGCGGTTGGGCATGCGCACGATCACGTCAGGGGCCCCATATGCATGCGGTTGCGCTGCGCGCGTTGCCACATGATGCAGTTACGTGCGGCACAATGGAGTTACGCGCTGCAAATTAGAACTGCCATCAGGGCCTGCCGATATTCCTGGTTGCCCGGCTTCCCCTTTAATTCCCGTGGCCATTATAACCTTAGTCTCTTCAACCTTTCGATCGCGCCCCACAACACAACAAGCACACCCACGGCGACACACAGAGAGGGGATGTCCGGCGTCGCTCCAATGGAGTTCGGCGAGCATAGAGTGGAGACCCACGTGAGGGAGAAGGATCTCTCGGTGGTGTACACCATCGACCTAGTCGTGGTGGACGACTACATCAACAGCGTTGAGCAGTTGTTTGCTGGAGACAAGTACAAGGTGGTCGGCATCGACCTCCAATACACCGTTGGTCGTCCCGGCATAGATCAGAAGGTTGTCGTCGCCCAGTTGCGCGTGCGCCATCATGTCCTCATCTACCACTATTGCATGGCCACAGAGCCTTGCGACTGTTTCAACAGGTTTGTCAACAGCACCAACTACAAGTTCGCCACGGTGGAAACTAAATACGATGTAAAAGCGCTCAGTGTTACGGGCTTGGCCTGCAAGAACTTTGTCGAAATCTGTGACCACTACATGGTCTAGGGCAGCACGAAGCAGGACTCCCTGGTCGAACTCGCCTCGGTCATCATCGACCCCTACTACGAAAAGATGAAGCAGGATGCCCAAAGAACAAGTCCCGTATCCTGGCACAAGGCCTGGATGCGGTAACTGGATGAACCTTACCTCAGGTTCATGGCCAAGAGCGTGTACACATGCTACGAGATGCACAGGCGGATCGTTGACATGAGGAAGTGCCTCATTACCCAAATCAACGAGCCCGGATCAAGCCACAAGCAGATCAAGCATCACAAGAAGTAGATGATGATCAGATGATCGTTTATGCTAGTTAATCATGCATGTAATATATAGTTTACTTTATTGGTGTGTGTGGAAATGTCATGTGTGTAGTAGCCACCTATGTAATTATGCATGTAATAGTTTACTTTGGTGTGTGGAAATGCCATGGTTGTGGTAGCCACCTATGTAAGTGGATGTTTAATTTGGTTATGCAAGCATGTCCTTATAAGTGTGTGTGTGTGTGTATATATGTTGTTGTTCTGTATGCAATTCCATTTCACAACACACATGTCTTATTAGCAGCAACCATCTGTGTTATTATCAGTCTTCACACACATTTCCGATTACAGACCTGTTTGCCGCGTATCACACACATCTTGTTAAGTTGAACCATTTCTGTTCTCATGTCTCAAGGCAAACAGTTCATCCGAGTGAACCGCATGCCGTATATCGCACACACCTTTGATCTAGCTCACCGTTTCTTTTGTGTTGCCTAATCACAAACAGTTCATCCGAGTGAACCATATGTTGTGTATCGCACACGCCTTCATCTGGCTGCCCGTTTCTTTTGTTCCTCCTCATCGCAGATAGTTCATTGAACTAAACTGTATGCCCTTCATCGCACACGCAAATAAAACCTGAACCATGTTTGATGCATCCGTCATCGCAAGCATTTTATACATTTCTGACGGTTTTCATACAGCACCGTTTGCGATTATTGCATCGTACACAGTTTCTCGAAGGGTCTCTGATCGTAGTGTCGCGTTAGTAGCATCCTGCAGTAGTGTATGCGAACAGGCCATTAATAGGCCTTCGGTGGGTCGGGCCGTACCTTTTGACTAAGTCAAATGGGCCGGCCTTTTGACCTGAATGGGCCACTGTTGGGCCATGCCACATGTCGACGTATCATAGGCGCATCTCGTCCATTCGCTGGATGACATCTGTCCCAGCACTGAGCTGACACGTGGATACTCCGACGAATGAGAATTTTACACGTGGAAAATCCCCACTGGTCAGGGCTGTTAACGGGTTATAGGATCCAAACTAGAACCCGATAGCTTAACGGCGACCCGTTATGGTGGATGCCACGTGTCGGTTACCCTTGACGAAAACACTTCCATTACGCATGATTTATCGTCATGGAAGTGGACACTTTCGTGATGATAATTTTGGTATTGTCATGGGACACTTCTACGACAACACAGGTATGACTATCTTGATTCTGTCACAAAATCGTGATGGATGTACATGCACGACAGAAAACGTGGCCTACTGTGACAAAGACGCATCATCACGGAAGTGGTTTTTGTTTTTAGTGACAGGGCACCATCTAAAATCCATTGAGATGACACCGTATGAATTGTGGTTTGGCAAGAACCTAAGTTGTCATTTTGTAAGGTTTGGGGTTGTGACGCTTATGTGAAAAGGCTTCAGCCTGATAAGCTCGAACCGAAAGCAGACAAATGCGTCTTCATAGGATACCCAGAGGAGACGGTTGGGTATACCTTCTATCTCAGATTTTAGGGAAAAGTGTTTGTTGCTAAGAACGGGTCCATTCTGGAGAAAGAGTTTCTCTCTAAAGAATTGAGTGTGAGGAAGATAGAACTTGATGAGGTTGTTCAACCTTTACTTCAACCAGAGAGTAGCGCAGCACAGAAAAATGTTTCTGTGGCACCTATGTTAGTTGAAGAGGAAGCTAATGATAGTGATCATGAGGTTTTAGATCAAGTTACTATCAAACCTCGTAGGTCGACAAGGATATGTACTAGTCCTGAGTGGTATGGTAACCCTATCTTAGAGGTCATGTTATTGGACACGATGAACCTATGAGCTATGGAGAAGCGATGGTGGGCCCGGATTCCGACGAATGGTTAGAGGCCATGAAATCCGAGATGGGATCCATGTATGAAAACAAAGTATGGATTTTGAAAGTATTACCTGAAGGGCGAAAGGCCATTCAGAATAAATGGATCTTCAAGAAGAAGACGGACGCGGACGGTAATTGCACCATCTATAAAGCTCGAATTGTGGCAAAGGGTCACAAGTTCAAGGAGTTGACTACGACGAGACTTTCTCACCGTAGCGATGCTTAAGTCCGTTAGAATGATGTTGGCAATAGCTGCATTTTTTATTATAAAATCTGGCCGATGGATGTCAAAACAGCGTTCCTTAATGGTTTCCTTAAGGAAGAGTTGTATATGATGCAACCGGAAGGTTTTGTCGATCCAGAGAATGCTGACAAAGTGTGCAAGGTCCAGCGATCCTTTTATGGACTAGAGCAAGCATCTCAGAGTTGGAATATACACTTTGATGAGGTGATCAAAGCTTTTTGGTTTATACAAAGTTTGCAAGAAACGTGTATTTACAAGAAAGTGAGTGGGAGCACTTCATAATTTCTAATAAGTATATGTGGATGACATATTGTTGATCGGAAATGATGTAGAATTTCTGGAAAGCATAAAGGGTTGTTTGAAAGGATTTTTTCAAAGGAAGACCTGAGTAAAGCTGCTTACATATTGGGCATAAAGACCTATAGAGATAGATCAAGACACCTGATAAGACTTTCATAGAGCACATACCTTGACATGATTTTGAAGGAGTTCAAAATGGATCAATCAAAGAAGGAGTTCATGCCTGAGTTATAAGGTGTGAAGTTGAGTAAGACTCAAAGCTTGACCACGGCAGAAGAAAGAGAAAGGATGAAGGTCGTCCCCTATGCCTTAGCCATAGGCTCTATAAAATATTCCATGTTGTGTGCCACACCTGATGTGTGCTTTCTGTCGGATGTGGGGTTCCGGCAAACCCTTAAGGTTCGAACACTGGGGTGCACGCGAAGTCTTTTCCTCCCACCGATCTATGCCCTAGCTCACTAAGATCTCGCGGACGAACTCGACATACTCGCAACACAGAAAGACACAAGGTTTATACTGGTTCGGGCCACCGTTGTGGTGTAATACCCTACTCCAGTGTGGTGGTGGTGGATTGCCTCTAGGGCTAATGATTAATAGTACAAGGGAAGACTAGCCTCCTGAGGTTGAGGTGTTCTTGAGCTCGGTGAGCTTGTGTGTGTGAGGATGGTCTGAATCATCCGTCCCTTGCTAGGGTGGTGGCTAGTCCTATTTATATTGGCCCTGGTCCTCTTCCCAAATATCGAGCGGTTAGGGAGCCCACAATGGCGGGCCGGTTTGAAGGGGGACAGCTAGTACAAGCTATCCTGACAAAAGTGGTCTTTGCCTGCGAAAAGCTCTATCGTGACGCCGTCTTGGGCTCCACGATGACCTCCATCTTGCCGTCCTCCTGGTCTTGGTCTCGTTGCACCAATATAGCAACCTTTGCCTGATGCCTCGGTACTCTTCGCCTGTGCTGGCCTCCTTAGCACCAAAGAGGAAACAAGGATGCTGCGTGCGCTGGCGCCCGCCTGGTGTCGTGCATCATGGCTCACGTCACGAGGGTCTCGTGAAGTTTGCCCCGCCTTGATATCTCCGCTCCTCGTGAGCCTGCTTGGCTAGGCCACTCTAGAGGAGGCCTTGCATCCTCCGCCTCGTGAGGCTTGCACCCTCGCGAGGGTCTTGGATGCTTTGTTGGTGAAGATGGGCCGTACGGCCTGCAGGCTCAGCCACGCCACAGGCCACGGGCAGGTAAGTCTGGGGACCCCGTTCCTAGGACGCCGACAGTAGCCCCCTGGCCCAAGGTGCGCTCGGGCATGGCTTCGCGGCGAAGCCAAGGGCCAAGTTCGGAGCACCGCGGGCCCCAAAAGCTTGCGGCCTTGATTGACGCGTGGTGGATGATTGGATGTGGGCGTCTCCGCTTCCCCACGCTGCCCTTGAATCCGCCTAGCTATGCGGCCCCGCCTCTTACACAATTATTATTCTTCCGCCACGCCCGGCTCTTCCAATCTCCCTACTGCCTCGACGCCCTGCTCCACCTTCTCAGTCCGACCTGTGCTCCGCCCGCTTTACCGCCATGGCACCGAAGCAAGCCGAAAAGGGAAGAAACCCTTGTCCTCGCCAACTACGCCTCCATCCTTTGAGCTGGCGCTCGGCCAGCCTCGGGTGCTCAACGACGAGGCCATGGACAAGGTGAGCCCCATGCTTGCATCCAGTTTCAACGAGTGGGGAGAGACGCCAGCTTGGCCCGCATCTCGCACCAGCATGGCTTGGGCAGTTACCGAGGTTCCGATCTTCATTGATGCCCTCTAGCCTGGCCAGATTCCTCCCTTCTACGCCTTCTTCAACGCAGTGCTCGAGCACTATCAGATCCACATGCTCCATCTCGATCCTCAGGTTGTGACCCTTCTCGCCGTCTTCGCCTTCGTGTGTGAGGCCATGGTGGGCATCGCCCCCTCCGTGGCACTCCTCCGCCACTTCTTCTCATTACATCTCACCGGTCCCCGGCAGAGCTCAGGGTGTGTGGGCTTCCAGGTCGTGGCTGCGACAGCAGGCATGGGGATCGACTTCGAGCTCCCTTCATCCACAAGTGAGTTCCGTACGCGATGGGTGTTTGTTGATGCCGGCGTGCTCAACCCTCTGCTCCAAGCTCCGGTGGGGCCTGCTATTCCAAACTCCAGCTGGGGTCACCAGAAGCTCATGAGCCCCTACCTTGCCCCCGTCTGGGCCTGGCTGAGGTGGTTGAAGGACCTTGGCGTGACTGCGCCCATGGTGGTGAGGGAGTTCGTCAGGCGTCGAGTTGCTCCGCTCCAGCGCCATTCTCGCCCGATGTGGGACTTGCTCAGCAGACGGGACAACATGAGGTTTCAGGAGGAGGGGCTTCCTCTTGCTGCGCGGCAGACAATGATCACGGTCCTGTCAGGTGTCCCTCTGCCCAACGAGATGCCCAGGAACAGCTGCATGTTGTACCGCTGCGAGAACAAAGCCACATTTGTCGCGAACATGCCTTCCTTTGATGAGTGGGGGCTGCGCCCAGTCAGCTTGGTGGGGCCTCGTGAGAACCCCGTCATCGTGGTCCCCTTCTTCGCCGCCGGTGCCGGGCTCGCCCCAAGTGACGGTGCGGGGGAGCGAGCTGCGATGCAGGCCGGTGGCTCAGGTGCTGAGGAGCACATGCCGGGTGGTGATCCTGAGGCGTCGTCCTCAGGGGCCTGCGACCCCCCTCCTGGGGTGTCGGTTGCCGAGGAGACGCGGCATGCGGCTCCTGAGGCTGGGGCTCCAGGAGCCTCGGGAGGTCGCAGTGGGGAGGAGCTGGGCTGTTCGCCTCAGCCGGGCTCCCTGAGGGCATCCCTCTTGAGTCTTCTCTGGCTCCGCCGCGCACCGGCCGTCACGTCCAGCGCTTCGGTCGCCTTTGTGTGGACTTTTAGGAGCTCCGCAAGAGGAAGGGATCCCCCGGCGGTAGCAAGATCTTCGGGCCGTTGAAGCGACAGAAGTACATAGCTATTGACGCGTAAGTATCTCGTCGTCGTGGCTTTTGCGTGTGGTCTTCTTATCCTGACGCCTGTCCTCCAGGGCTCCTTCTGCTGAAGCTGATGCGTTTCCCGAGAGGCGGCCTCCTCCTTCATCAACTCCCCCGTCAGCATTGAGCGTTGCTGGCCTGCTTTCCGCCCCTGGAGCAGGGACGGTCGGAGGAGCGTCCCCGCCTTCGAGACGTGCTGAGTTCGTGGTTTGGCCTCCCCTCACCCACGGTTTGGCATGGAGCTCGGCGGGCGTGCCCCAAGGCTCCTCGTCTGCTCATGAGCAATCGCTGCCTGAGCTCGGTCTTCGGTTCTTGTTCAAGCAGCGAGCCTCATTCAGCTTGGGCTCCTCGTGAGGATGGGCTGACGTCAGACACGGTGCCTGCCCCCAGCCCCCAGCCGGGAGGTGGTGTGCCACTTGATGCTCCACCTGCAGCCCCCGAGGTGGAGGTCGAGGTGGGTCGAGTGTTCGAGCTCGAGCACGGGCGCAGCGTAGTCCGCCACGAGCTCTTCCAGGAGGCGATGGGCGTGATGAGCCGCCTTGGCGAAGAGCTTGCAGGTGTCGACTTACGTATTGAGGCTGAAGGTCTTCAGTTGGTAGAGGAGCGGCGCAAGCTACGAGTGACCATCAACCTCGGTCGCTATCAGCACGACCTCGAGAACACGAAGGCCGAGGCATCCCTCAAGATTGCCAATGAGGCCCGCTCGCGAGCTTTGGAAGAAGTTCACAAGGCCGATCATCACCGTGAGGCTGCGGAGAAGCGCGTGCGGGGGCTTCAAGCCTGGAGCGCGTCCCTTGAGCAGCAGGTGGAGGCGATGAGGCCGCTCTTGCATCGCTGAGGGGGATGCCTGTGGAGGAAGAGGAGGTCTGGCAGCGCGAGGAGGCGCTGGCCCTGGAAGCCGTGGAGCGCAGCCTCGAGCTCGAGCGACTGGAGATGAGGGAGCGTCAAGTCGCTCAAGCAGAAGATGCCGTCGAGATCAATCGCCGGGTGGCCGAGGTTCACGCAGATGTAGAGGGCAGGTACGACTTGAAGCTGAAGCTCGCTGGTCTGGAGGGTGCGGACAGGGCTGCCGCCCTCAGGCCCAGGTTGGACTAGGCCGAGAGGCGTGCGGAGGCCACAGTCACCGCCCTGCTTACAGCGCAGGCAGACTTGGCCTCCGCCCGTGCCGAGTTGCTTTCCCTCCGGAGACGAGTTGACAATGCCGAGGCCGTCGCACGGCAAAACAGGGAGGAAGTGCTCCAACGCCGAACGCTGGAGCGCGAGCATGCTCCTATGCTTCAAGACCTTTGGAACAGGGCCAACACCGCCCTGGGTTATATCAGCGACGAGAACGCCCTGGCCCCTCATTCGAACGACTACGCCAGCCACCTGATCTTCTTCACCGAGGTGGTGACGCACCTGGAGGCTCAATCTGCCAGAGCCCGACAGCTTGTGGAAGAGAGGGGTCGTGGCCTACTTCAGCGCGCCTTCTCCCGTGTCTTCAGCCATCTTCTGAATGCCGGCCCCAACTTCGACTTCGACGCCTCCATTGCCCCCGTACCCACGGCCGCCCGGGGTGACCTGGCGCGTTGGGTAGAGGACCATGTCGACGCGTTGGTCAGGGCCTTCACCTTGGAGGATGACGTGGTGGTGATCATCGCGGATGAAGGTGACGTGGTCGATGACGGTGATGGGGGCGTCGCCGACGGCGGCGGCGATTCCGACGAAGATGATGATGACGCGAGTGACGCGTCCGCGGGTGATGTAGCGAGTGATATCTCTCACTGATCCCATGTTCGCCTATTGTTTCATCCTGCACGCAAAACTCGGGCATGGCCCTTGGAAGACTTGTAAGAGCATTTTGATAGGGGGAGCCCCTCGTGTAAGCAAATTGCATTTTTTTACTTTCCCATGTGATGTGGGTATATGTCCTCGTGAGCTCATGAAGCCGAGGGTGAGTTTCCCGACGTGGTTTACCTTAGTCAGCGCCAGCTTAGGGCTAGGTCGCGAGGTGACGAGTTCCTGAGAATCCTGTGGAGCTTACCGCCCCGTTTGAGGGGGGCCCGTAAGAGGTGAGCACCAGGCGTAGTGCTAGTGCGTGCTTGATGAGTGTGTGCTTTGCGCGGTCCGGCTCGCGAGGAGCTTTGCGAGGAAAAGGTGATGGATAAGAGTCCCAAACCAAACGAGGTCCAGAAGGCAAGAAACGGCTTGAACGAGAAAAGGCACCCCCCGCGCGCATCAATAAAAATTTAGCTTCAACTTAAGTCCAGATCCAGAAAGCAAAGCCATAGAAAGAGAGATCCAAAGCAAAAGGCCGCGTCCGGCACCTAGTCTAGTCTTTGGGTCTTCAAGTCTTCTCACCAGCGCGGAGCTAAGTGTTGCCACTAGGCGTGGGAGGGATCCCCAGGGCCTGAGGCCGGCGCTCCTAAGACTCAAGGGCGTGTACAGCCCCAACTCATTATTACATGAGAGTGTCACGGGCGACGAGCTTCACAGGCACCGGGCCTTCTTCACAGGTACTGGCCTTGCTTCATATCGCCAGTCGAGAGCCCCGCCTTGCGCCACCCTCGACCTCCTTTGAGCCGATCGGTCACAAGCACGACACAAAGGAGGGAAAGGGGATGCCAACGGTTCCCTCGACGACCACGGGTCCTCTACCGGGGGAAGGGTTGTCGAAGCCACCCCGGTAGAGGGCCAACCTCTGGGTGTCCCCTGGTTTCGCGTGCCTTGGGGAGGGGCCTTGCTACTGGCTTCCTCCCGGCGGCCCCCAGCGTGTCTCCCTTGTCGGAATGGGCGCCGCCGTGCCAGGGTCGTCGATCGAAGCTGCAACCTGATTCATCTGCAACCCATGGTTAGCATAAGCATGTTCCTGAGAGATTAGTGGTACCCCGTAGTTGTCGTTGTCGACGCGGTCATTGTGGTTCTCTGTTGGTTCTTGGAAGGCTTCAATTCCTAGCGCCCCCTCTCCCCAATCTTCTCCAATGAATGAGCATGGGTCGTCCTCTGGTGCGTACCCTTGGTCCATCATGCGGGGCACGTAGGCTTCCGGGGCCGTCAGCCCGAACACCTCGTCGTGGTGCCCCACGCTCCATGTTGCTCGGCCCATGGTGGCGCCCTCGGGATGACAGGACAGCATCCGGCTGGGACCGTGGGGAGCGACGCTTGTGCACGTGCCCGCTGTGTGCGGCATGGGGGAGTCGGAGCCCCCTACGCCGCTGGTCGTGATGATGTTGATGAAGCCCCCGGGCATAGTTGATGGCGCGCAGATGTGGTGAGGTTCCCCGCGCGCCCCTGAAGTGGCATGGGGAGGGAATCGATAGCAGAAGGGTGGTGCTCCTGACGCCGCTGCATCCAACAACTCAGCAACACGCTCCAGTAGTGTGTCCCGACCGCTTTCCATCAGTCTGCACCGCAGTAGCTCCCTTGCCACGATGAGCGCTGCCCGCATGTTCGCTTGCTCCCGCCGTGAGTGCAGTGCCTTTGCTGTGGTATGGCACGCCGCTCTTGCGGCGGCCCGTACCTGTCGTGGGGTGAGGGTGGATGACGCCTGGCCATGCTGCCCGCACCCAGTGGAGTTTGGCGGCGCCCGTGCCGCCTGGAGTGCGGGGTCGAGACCTTCATGGGCAGGTGGCACTGCCCGGGCTGGCCAGGCTGCCCAGCGTTTGGAGCCGGCCCTTGAGTCACTGGACATCATGGCTGAGGGGTGTTGACGAGCTCGCCAGTGGAGGAGGAGCTCTGGCGCACCCCTACCTGGCACGCCAAATGTCGGATGTGGGGTTCCGGCAAACCCTTAAGGTTCGAACACTAGGGTGCGCGTGAAGTCTTTTCCTCCCACCGATCTACGCCCTAGCTCACTAAGATCTCACGGACGAACTCGACGAACTTGAAACACAGAAAGACACGAGGTTTATACTGGTTCGGGCCACCATTGTGGTGTAATACCCTACTCCAGTGTGGTAGTGGTGGATTGCCTCTAGGGCTAATGATGAACAGTACAAGGGAAGAACAGTCTCCTGAGGTTGATCTTGCGCTCGGTGAGCTTGTGTGTGTGAGGATGGTCTGAATCATCTGTCCCTTGCTAGGGTGGTGGCTAGTCCTATTTATATTGGCCCTGGTCCTCTTCCCAAATATTGAGCGGGAAGGGAGCCAACAATGGCGGGCCGATTTGAAGGGGGGCATCTAGTACAAGCTATCCTGACAAAAGTGGTCTTCGCCTGCGAAAAGCTCTGTGGTGACGCCGTCTTGGGCTCCACGATGACCTCCGTCTTGCCATCCTCCTGGTCTAGGTCTCGTTGCACCAATATAGAAACTTCTGCCTGATGCCTCGGTACTCTTCGCATGCGCTGGCCTCCTTAGCACCAAAGAGGAAACAAGGACGATGCGCGCGCTGGCGCCCGCCTGGTGTCGTGCGTCACGGCTCACGTCACGAGGGTCTCGTGAGGTTTGCCCTGCCTTGATATCTCCGCTCCTCGTGAGCCTGCCTGGCTAGGCCACTCCATAGGAGGCCTTGCGAGGGTCTTGGATGCTTTGTTGGTGAAGATGGGCCGTATGGCCTGCAGGCTCAGCCACGCCGCGGGCCGCAGGCAAGCAAGTCTAGGGACCCCCGTTCCCAGGACGCCGACACTTTCCCACGTGTCTGGCAAGGGGGTACAAAAGCGATTCAGGAGTGGATCACTGGACAGCGGTCAAAATTATTCTTAGAGGAATAAGGAAATGTTTCTCAGTTGTGGAGGTGATAAAGAGTTCAGCATAAAGGGTTACGTCGATGCAAGCTTTGACACCAATCTAGATGACTCTAAGTAGCAAACCAGATACGTATAGTGGCAGCCATTTGGAATAGCTCCAAGTGGAGCATCGTAGCAGCATCTAAAATATGACATAGAGATTTGCCTAAGTACACGCGGATCTGAATGTTGCAGACCCGTTGACTAAAACCTCTCTCACAAGAAAAACATGATCAAACCCCAGAACTCATTGGGTGTTAATCACATGGTGATGTGAACTAGATTATAGACTCTAGTGCAAGTGGGAGACTATTGGAAATATGCCCTAGAGGCAATAATAAATTGGTTATTATCATATTTCCTTGCTCATGATAATTGTTTATTATCCATGCTAGAATTGTATTGATCGGAAACTCAAATACATATGTGGATACATAGACAACAACATGTCCCTAGTGAGCCTCTACTAGACTAGCTCATCGATCAAAGATGGTTAAGGTTTCCTAACCATAGACATGAGTTGTCATTTGATAACGGGATCACATTATTAGGAGAATGATGTGATGGACAAGACCCAATCATAAGCATAGCATTTGATCGTATTAGTTTATTACTACTCTCTTCATGTCAAGTATCTGTTCTTAAGACCATGAGATCATGCAACTCCCTGACACCGGAGGAATACCTTGTGGGTATAAAACATCACAACGTAACTGGGTGGCTATAAAGATAATGTACAGGTATCTCTGAGGGTGTCTGTTGAGTTGGCATGGATCAAGACTGGGATTTTTCACTACGTGTGACGGGGAGGTATCTCAGGGCCCACTCGGTAATACAACATCACAACAGGCTTGCAAGCAATGTGACTAAGAAGTTAGTCACGGGATCTTGTATTACGAAACGAGTAAAGAGACTTGCCGGTAACGAGATTGAACTAGGTATGGAGATACCGACGATCGAATCTCGGGCAAGTAACATACCGCTAGACAAAGTGTTGGGGATATGACTATTAGGTATGACCCACCCAGGAGGGGCCGGGTCAACCCTATGAAGATTCATCACAATGAAGCCCAAGGTCACATGGCGATTCATAGATAGGCTTAGTAGAGGGCCCAGGCCCGAAGGTGCCTTAAGGCCCATGAGTATAAACCGCCATGTATGTAAACTTGTATTATAAGGCATATGTGAAAGATCACCGAGCCGGATACGTTGTATAAGCCGGCCGGGACTCTGAGGGTCGCAGGGCGTCAACCCATGTATATAAGGGGACGACCTAGCGGTGGCTGAGGACAAGGGAGAACAGATCGAGAGCCGGGTCAAGTGTATTCGCTCCCTACTCATTGAAACCCTAGCAATACCAACTACAAACTGGACTAGTCTTTTACCTTCGTCGTAAGGGGCCGAACCAGTATAAACTACCCGTGTCCTTTGTCCTGATTAACCCCTTTAAGCTAACCTCAACGCGATGGCTCCAAGACTAAGTCCTTACACTAGGACATCCGCCATGACAATTCCACGACAGTTGGCGCCCACCATGGGGCTATCGCACGATGGTTTCGAGTTCTTAAAGGGGAGCTTTGAAGGGATCGAGGGATACGCCGTGGGTCGGATGACCAAGAGTCACCGCGGCAAGCTCTACATCGACAACGCATGCTAGTGCCCCGAGGCCGGCTCAATTGAGTACGGGTACCGGGTCCCCTTTGGTGGAATCCACGTCTTCATCGGCAAGACCGGCGAACCGGGCCCTGAGCCAGACATCTGCACCGACATCGTCGAGACGGCTCAGCGTGCGAGACCCGCCCGGGTTTGGCCTGCCATCAATCGTGCCTTCGTAGGATTTGTCCATGGAGTGGAATCTGAAGACAAGCTAGCATCTGGTGATGAGACTGTTGGGGAACGTAGCAGAAATTCAAAATTTTCCTACGTATCACCAAGATCTATCTATGGAGAAACTAGCAACGAGTAGAAGGAGAGTGCATCTACATACCCTTGTAGATCGCTAAGCGGAAGCGTTCAAGAGAACGGGGTTGAAGGAGTCGTACTCGTCGTGATTCAAATCATCGATGATCAAGTGCCGAACGCACGGCACCTCCGCGTTCAACACACGTACAGCCCGGTGACGTCTCCCACGCCTTGATCCAGCAAGGAGAGAGGGAGAGGTTGAGGAAGACTCCATCCAACAGCAGCACAACGGCGTGGTGGTGATGGAGGAGCGTGGCAATCCAGCAGGGCTTCGCCAAGCAGCACGGGACAGGAGGACGACTTGGGAGAGGGGGAGGGCTGCGCCAGAACTTCGTCTTCAGCTCCCATGCGTCTCCCCACTATATATAGGGGTGGAGGGGCTGGTTTCTTGCCCTCCAAGTCCATTGGGGCGTTGGCCAAGGTGGGAGGAAAGAAATCCCATCATTTCCTTCCTCACCGATTGTTATCCCCCCTTTTTAGGGATCTTGATCTTATCCCTTTGGGATATGATCTTATTCCTTCTAAGGGGGGATCTTGGTGCGCCTTGACCAGGGGTGTGGGGCCTTGCCCCCACTACCCACGTTCATGTGGGTCCCCCCATGCAGGTGGGCCCCACTCCGGAACCTTCTAGAACCTTCCCGGTCCAATACCGAAAAATCCCGAACATTTTCTGGTGGCCAAAATAGGACTTCCCATATATAAATCTTTACCTCCGGACCATTCCGGAACTCCTCGTGATGTCCGGGATCTCATCCGGGACTCCGAACAACATTCGGTAACCACATACAAACTTCCTTTATAACCCTAGCGTCATCGAACCTTAAGTGTGTAGACCCTACGGGTTCGGGAGACATGTAGACATGACCGAGACGTTCTCCGGTCAATAACCAACAGCGGGATCTGGATACCCATGATGGCTCCCACATGTTCCACGATGATCTCATCGGACGAACCACGATGTCAAGGACTTAATCAATCCCGTATTCAATTCCCTTTGTCTATCGGTATGTTACTTGCCCGAGATTCGATCGTCGGTATCCAATACCTTGTTCAATCTCGTTACCGGCAAGTCACTTTACTCGTTCCGTAACACATCATCCCGTGATCAACTCCTTGGTCACATTGCGCATATGATGATGTCCTACCGAGTGGGCCCAGAGATACCTCTCCGTTTACACGGAGTGACAAATCCCAGTCTCGATCCGCATAAAACAACAGATACTTTCGGAGATACCTGTAGTGCACCTTTATAGTCACCCAGTTACGTTGTGACGTTTGATACACCCAAAGCACTCCTACGGTATCCAGGAGTTACACGCTCTCATGGTCAAAGGAAGAGATACTTGACATTGGCAAAGCTCTAGCAAACGAACTACAGGATCTTTGTGCTAGGCTTAGGATTGGGTCTTGTCCATCACATCATTCTCCTAATGATGTGATCCCGTTATCAACGACATCCAATGTCCATAGCCAGGAAACCATGACTATCTGTTGATCACAACGAGCTAGTCAACTAGAGGCTCACTAGGGACATATTGTGGTCTATGTATTCACACGTGTATTACGATTTCCGGATAATACAGTTATAGCATGAATAAAAGACAATTATCATGAACAAGGAAATATAATAATAACACTTTTATTATTGCCTCTAGGGCATATTTCCAACAGTCTCCCACTTGCACTAGAGTCAATAATCTAGTTCACATCGCCATGTGATTAACACTCACAGGTCACACCGCCATGTGACTAATACCCAAGAGTTTTAGGTTTGATCATGTTGCTTGTGAGAGAGGTTTTAGTCAACGGGTCCGAACCTTTCAGATCCATGTGTGCTTTACAAATCTCTATGTCATCTCCTAGATTTAGCTACCACGCTCTATTTGGAGCTATTCCAAATAACTGTTCTACTTGGAGCTATTCTAAATTATTGCTCCATTATATGTATCCGGTCTCTCTACTCAGAGCTATCCAGATAGGTGTTAAGCTTGCATCGACGTAACCTTTACAACGAACTCTTTTACCACCTCCATAATCGAGAAAATTCCTTAGTCCACTAGTTACTAAGGATAACTTTGACCGCTGTCCTGTGAGCCATTCTTGGATCACTCTTCTACCCCTTGACTGACTCATGGCAATGCACACTTCAGGTGCGGTACACAGCATAGCATACTGAAGAGCCTACGTCTTAAGCATAGGGGACGACCTTCGTCCTTTCTCTCTATTCTGCCGTGGTCGAGCTTTAAGTCTTAACTTCGTACCTTACAACTCAGGCAAGAACTCCTTCTTTGACTGGTCCATCTTGAACACCTTCAAGATCATGTCAAGGTATGTGCTCATTTGAAAGTACCATTAAGCGTTTTGATCTATCCTTATAGATCTTGATGCTCAATGCTCAAGTAGCTTAATCCAGGTTTTCTATTGAAAAACACATTTCAAATAACCCTATATGCTTTCCAGAAATTCTACATCATTTCTGATCAACAATATGTCAACAACATATACTCATCAGAAATTCTATAGTGCTCCCACTCACTTCTTTGGAAATACAAGTTTCTCATAAACTTTGTATACACCAAAATCTTTGATCATCTCATCAAAGCGCACATTCCAACTCCGAGATGCTTACTCCAGTCCTTAGAAGGATTGCTGGAGCTTTGCATACTTATTAGCATCTTTCGGGATTGACAAAACCTTCCGGTTGTATCACATACAACCTTTCCTCAATAAAATCGTCGAGGAAACAATGTTTTGACATCCTATCTGCAAGATTTCATAAATAATGCAGTAATCGCTAATATAATTCCAACAGACTCTTAGCATCGCTACGAGTGAGAAAATCTCATCGTAGTCAACTCCTTGAACTTGTCGGAAAACATCTTAACGACAAGTCGAGCTTTCTTAATGGTGACATTTACCATCATTGTCCGTCTTCCTTTTGAAATCCATCTGTACTCATTAGCCTTACGACCATCGAGCCGTTCTGCCAAAGTCTACACTCTGTTTTCATACATGGATCCTCTCTCGGATTTTATGGCCTCAAGCCATTTATCGGAATCCGGGCCCACCATCGCTTCTCCATAGCTCGTAGGTTCATTGTTGTCTAGCAACATGACCTTCAAGACAGGATTACGTACCACTCTGAAGTAGTACGCATCCTTGTCATCCTACGAGGTTTGGGAGTGACTTGATCCGAAGTTTCATGATCAATATCATAAGCTTCCACTTCAATTGGTGTAGGTGCCACAGGAACAACTCCCTGTGCCCTGTCACACACTAGTTGAAGAGACGGTTCAATAACCTCATCAAGTCTCCACCATCCTCCCACTCAATTCTTTCGAGAGAAACTTTTCCTCGAGAAAGGACCCGATTCTAGAAACAATCCATATTGCTTTCGGATCTGAATTAGGAGGTATACCCAACTGTTTTGGGTTTCCTATGAAGATGCATTTTATCCGCTTTGGGTTCGAGCTTATCAACCTGAAACTTTTTCATATAAGCGTCGCAGCCCCAAACTTTTAAGAAACGACAACTTAGGTTTCTCTAAACCATAATTCATACGGTGTCATCTCATCGGAATTACGTGGTGCCCTATTTAAAGTGAATGTGGTTGCCTCTAATGCCTAAACCATGAACGATAGTGGTAATTCGATAAGAGACATCATGGTACGCACCATATCCAATAGGGTGCAACTATGATGTTCGGACACACCATCACATTATGGTGTTCCAGGCGGTATTAATTGCGAAACAATTTCCACAATGTCTTAATTGTGTGCCAAAACTCGTAACTCAGATATTCATCTCTATGATCATATCATAGACATTTTATCCTCTTGTCACAATGATCTGCTACTTCACTCTGAAATTACTTGAACCATTCAATAATTCAGACTTGTGTTTCATCAAGTAAATATTCTCAACATCTACTCGAATCATCTGTGAAGTAAGAACATAACGATATTCACTGCATACCTCAGCACTCATTGGACTGGACACATCAAAATGTGTTACTTCCAACAAGTTGCTATCTTGTTCCATCTTACTGAAAACGAGGCTTTTCAGTCATCTTGCCCATGTGGTATGATTTGCATATCTCAAGTGGTTCAAAATCAAGTGAGTCCAAATGATCCATCTATATGGAGTTTCTTCATGCGTATACACCAATGGACATGGTTTGCATGTCTCAAACTTTTCAAAAACGAGTGAGTCCAAAGATCCATCAACATGGAGCTTCTTCATGCGTTTTACACCAATATGACTTACATGGCAGTGCCACAAGTAAGTGGTACTATCATTACTATCTTATATCTTTTGGCATGAAAATTTGTATCACTACGATCGAGATTCAATAAACCATTTATTTAGGTGCAAGACCATCGAAGGTATTATTCAAATAAATAGAGTAACCATTATTCTCCTTAAATGAATAACCGTATTGCGATAGACATAATCCAATCATGTCTATGCTCAACGCAAACACCAATCTCGGTGGTAGAGGGAGCGTGCGATGCTTGATCACATCAACCTTGGAAACACTTCCAACACATATCGTCAGCTCACCTTTAGCTAGTCTCCTTTTATTTCGTAGCTTTTTTTATTTCGAGTTACTAACACTTAGCAACTGAACCGGTATCTTAATACCCTGGTGCTACTAGGAGTACTAGTAAAGTACACATTAACTTAATGTATATCCAATATACTTCTATCGACCTTGCCAGCCTTCTCATCCACCAAGTATCTAGGGTAATCTTGCTCCAGTGGTTGTTCCCCTTATTACAGAAGCACTTAGTCTCGGGTTTGGGTTTAACCTCGGGTTTCTTCATTAGAGCAGCAACTGATTTGCCATTTCATGAAGTATCCCTTCTTGCCCTTGCCCTTCTTGAAACTAGTGGTTTTACTAACCATCAACGATTGATGCTCCCTTTTGATTTCTACTTTCGCGGAACATCGCGAATATCTCAAGGATCATCATATATGTCCTTGATATATTATAGTTCATCACGAAGCTCTAGCAGCTTGGTGGTAATGACTTCGGAGGAACTATCACTATTTCATCTGGAAGATCAACTCCCACTTGATTCAAGTGATTGTTGCACTCAGACAATCTGAGCACAAGCTCAACAATTGAGCTTCTCTCCTTAGTTTGCAGGCTAAGAAAATTGTCGGAGGTCTTATACCTCTTGACGTGGGCACGAGCCTGAAATCCCAATTTCAGCCCTCGAAACATCTCATATGTTCCGTGACGTTTCGAAAACGTCTTTGGTGCCTCTACTTAAACCATTTAACTGAACTATCACATAGTTATCAAAACGTGTATGTTCGATGTTCGAAACATCCACAAACGATGTTTGGGGTTCAGCACACTAAGCGGTGCATTAAGGACATAAGCTTTCTACTGATCGCATAATCGCTACTGTCAACTTTCAACTATATTTTCTCTAGGAACATATCTAAAACAGTAGAACTAAAGCGGAAGCTACGACATAATTTGCAAAAAGGTCTTTTGACTATGTTCAAGATAATTAAGTTCATCTTATGAACTCCCACTCAGATAGAGATCCCTCTGGTCATCTAAGTGATTACATGATCCGAGTCAACTAGGCCGTGTCCGATCATCACGTGAGACGGACTAGTCATCATCGGTGAACATCTTCATGTTGATCGTATCTGCTATACGACTCATGCTCGACCTTTCGGTCTCCGTGTTCCGAGGCCATGTCTGCACATGCTAGGCTCGTCAAGTTAACCCTAAGTGTTTTCGCTGTGTAAAACTGTCTTACACCCATTGTATGTGAACGTAAGAATCCATCACACCCGATCATCACGTGGTGCTTAGAAGCGACGAACTGTAGCAACGGTGCACAGTTAGGGGAGAACACTTCTTGAAATTTTGTAAGGGATCATCTTATTTACTACCGTCGTCCTAAGTAAACAAGATGCATAATCATAATAAACATCACATGCAATTATATAGTTGTGACATGATATGGCCAATATCATATAGCTCCATTGATCTCCATCTTCGGGGCTCCATGATCATCTTGTCACCGGCTTGACACCATGATCTCCATCATCATGATCTCCATCATCGTGTCTTCATGAAGTTGTCACGCCAATGACTACTTCTACTTCTATGACTAACGCGTTTAGCAATAAAGTAAAGTAGTTTACATGGCGTTCTTCAATGACACGCAGGTCATAATAATAAATAAAGACAACTCCTATGGCTCCTGCCGGTTGTCATACTCATCGACATGCAAGTCGTGAATCCTATTACAAGAACATGATCAATCTCATACATCACATATATCATTCATCACATCCTTTTGGCCATATCACATCACATAGCATACCCTGCAAAAACAAGTTAGACATCCTCTAATTGTTGTTGCATGTTTTACGTGGCTGCTATGGGTTTCTAGCAAGAACGTTTCTTACCTACGCAAGACCACAACGTGATATGCCAATTGCTATTTACCCTTCATAAGGACCCTTTTCATCGAATCCGTTCCGACTAAAGTGGGAGAGACTGGCACCCGCTAGCCACCTTATGCACCAAGTGCATGTCAATCGGTGGAACCTGTCTCACGTAAGAGTACGTGTAAGGTCGGTCCGGGCCGCTTCATCCCACAATACCGTCGAAACAAGATTGGACTAGTAACGGTAAGCATATTGAACAACATCAACGCCCACAACTACTTTGTGTTCTACTCGTGCAAAGAATCTACGCAATAGACCTAGCTCATGATGCCACTGTTGGGGAACGTAGCAGAAATTCAAAATTTTCCTACGTATCACCAAGATCTATCTATGGAGAAACTAGCAACGAGTAGAAGGAGAGTGCATCTACATACCCTTGTAGATCGCTAAGCGGAAGCGTTCAAGATAACGGGGTTGAAGGAGTCGTACTCGTCGTGATTCAAATCATCGATGATCAAGTGCCGAACGCACGGCACCTCCGCGTTCAACACACGTACAGCCCGGTGACGTCTCCCACACCTTGATCCAGCAAGGAGAGAGGGAGAGGTTGAGGAAGACTCCATCCAACAGCAGCACAACGGCGTGGTGGTGATGGAGGAGCGTGGCAATCCAGCAGGGCTTCGCCAAGCACCACGGGAGAGGAGGACGACTTGGGAGAGGGGAGGGCTGCGCCAGAACTTCGTCTTCAGCTCCCATGCGTCTCCCCACTATATATAGGGGTGGAGGGGCTGGTTTCTTGCCCTCCAAGTCCATTGGGGCGTTCGCCAAGGTGGGAGGAAAGAAATCCCATCATTTCCTTCCTCACCGATTGTTATCCCCCCTTTTTAGGGATCTGGATCTTATCCCTTCGGGATATGATCTTATTCCTTCTAAGGGGGGATCTTGGTGCGCCTTGACCAGGGGTGTGGGGCCTTGCCCCCACTACCCACGTTCATGTGGGTCCCCCCATGCAGGTGGGCCCCACTCCGGAACCTTCTAGAACCTTCCCGGTCCAATACCGAAAAATCCCGAACATTTTCCGGTGGCCAAAATAGGACTTCCCATATATAAATCTTTACCTCCGGACCATTCCGGAACTCCTCGTGACGTCCGGGATCTCATCCAGGACTCCGAACAACATTCGGTAACCACATACAAACTTCCTTTATAACCCTAGCGTCATCGAACCTTAAGTGTGTAGACCCTATGGGTTCGGGAAACATGTAGACATGACCGAGACGTTCTCCGGTCAATAACCAACAGCGGGATCTAGATACCCATGATGGCTCCCACATGTTCCACGATGATCTCATCGGACGAACCACGATGTCAAGGACTTAATCAATCCCGTATTCAATTCCCTTTGTCTATCGGTATGTTACTTGCCCGAGATTCGATCGTCGGTATCCAATACCTTGTTCAATCTCGTTACCGGCAAGTCACTTTACTCGTTCCGTAACACATCATCCCGTGATCAACTCCTTGGTCACATTGCGCATATGATAATGTCCTACCGAGTGGGCCCAGAGATACCTCTCCGTTTACACGGAGTGACAAATCCCAGTCTCGATCCGCATAAAACAATAGATACTTTCGGAGATACCTGTAGTGCACCTTTATAGTCACCCAGTTACGTTGTGACGTTTGATACACCCAAAGCACTCCTACGGTATCCAGGAGTTACACGCTCTCATGGTCAAAGGAAGAGATACTTGACATTGGCAAAGCTCTAGCAAACGAACTACACGATCTTTGTGCTAGGCTTAGGATTGGGTCTTGTCCATCACATCATTCTCCTAATGATGTGATCCCGTTATCAACGACATCCAATGTCCATAGCCAGGAAACCATGACTATCTGTTGATCACAACGAGCTAGTCAACTAGAGGCTCACTAGGGACATATTGTGGTCTATGTATTCACACGTGTATTACGATTTCCGGATAATACAGTTATAGCATGAATAAAAGACAATTATCATGAACAAGGAAATATAATAATAACACTTTTATTATTGCCTCTAGGGCATATTTCCAACAGAGACCGTTGTTTATTCTGATGTCGAGTCATCCATCGGTGAGACGGAGTCTTTGTATCAACTGCCAGATGGCCGACTTGGGGGCTGTTCCGATGGCAATAGTATTCTGGACCGTCGTGAGCCACCGAATCGAGTTGCAATTTTCATGACCAATACATAGCCCGTACAGCACTCATCAACTGCGGCGGAGCTAGTTTCTGGGTCAGGGGCGGCAGCGGCTGCCAGGGCAGGAGGCCCTGAGCGCCCACCGGCTCAGGCTTTAACTGATTTGCTGGATAAATTGATGATGCTGTTAACAACGGTGGTTAACCTGGCAGATCAAGATCAGCACAATGTGGCGATCACAAAACTGCGTGATGAGATAGCACGGGCCAAGGAGGAGTTAAATACTAAAAGTGCCAGGACGACCGAAGAGCGGACCGCTTTGGATGCCCAGTCACAACGGATTCAGGCGGAGTCATACCGGCTCATGTTGGATCAGAATGCTTCAAACGATGTCATGAGGAGGAGGCATCAGACCCGTCTGCCATCGGTTTACGAGGCAAGAAATCTTTTTAACACGCTAGGAGCAGGAACTAGTAACCCGGCGGGGGCAAACCGGGCCGGGGCACCTAGGAAGGGGACGCCGGTTCAGCCACGCATAATAGCTCCACCTCGTCAGAACAATAACCCACCGCAGCACGTGCTGATGCCACCGGGTCATTATTCCAACCCTTTGGATAACATGATTGCTGCAGCATCTCGGTTGGCAGCTATCCTGGTTGAAGGTGAGTCACTAGCAGCAGTTGAGACATGGAGGGCGAGAGATCTTCTTCAGACAGCGCTGGTTCAGCAGTAGGCTTACTCTTATAGCCGTGATCGAGTCCATTCTACCCCTTGCCCAAGCCAGAGTTACAGCAGACATCTCGATGAACCGGCTGTATCAAGCAGTGGGCGGAACCATAACCTGCCCCGTGGGCATGACCCGGCGGGCGGTGGTGCAAATGCTCAAGACGTGGTGGATCAAGGTAGAGCTCGTCGAGAGGCCGAGCTGGCGGCTCAGTATGCGGCTCGTCAACCAACTCTGGTTCGTCTAACCACCTCTGTGGAGCCAGGTGTAACCTTTAGAAACTTGGGCGTACCATGCTTGGTGCCGGATCTACGTAATGAGCGTCTGCCCAAGTATTTCAAAGGACCTCACAAGGTGCCAAACTATACAGCTGATCTAAGTCATGAGGCATGGATTGAGAGTTATGAGATGGCCATGGAGTTACTAGATGTCAGTGTGGCTGCGTGTGCTAAGTATTTCCCCCTGATGCTAGAAGGAACAGCCCACACCTAGTTGAAGGGGATCCCTACCAATTCCATCGGGTCATGGGCCGAGTTAAAAGCCCGGTTCATCCAAAACTTTAAGGATACGTGTAAACAGCCCATGTCGATTGTGGATCTGGCTGCCTGTGTTCAAGAAGAAGGTGAATCAACAACCCATTGGGTGCGCCGGGTCTCAACAATCTTGCACTCGACGGATCGCATCAATGCCGACTCAGCTGTGTTGATGTTAGAGAACAATTGCCGCTTCACACCCTTGAAGCAGAAACTAGGGCGGCTCAAACGTCACTACAATGACATGGGGACACTCATGGCGGCTCTGGTTAAGTATGCTGACTATGATAGTACCAAAGACCCTGAGTCTGAGGATGACAAAGCAGGAAAGGGGAAGAGAAGCAGCAACGCTAAAGGACAGCAGCATAACCCGACGGCGAATCAAGGAGGTAATGGTAAGCGCAAAGCCGATAATAGTTTGGACTTTCTGGCAAATACCAATGCACAACATAATGGCCAGGGTCGTAAGGGTAGACCACCCCACAGACCGGAGGATCAGGCATTAATCTTGAGCATCTATTGAATCAGCCCTGCCCAAGGCATGGTACGCGACAAAGACTGTCTACTCATCTCTGGAAGGATTATTTCATTATGAAGGAGTTCAAAAACTCAAATTTCTTTCAAGGCAACCATGGACCGGGTGGCGGTCCAGGATCCAGTTCTCAGGGTCCGGGTTATAATTACCACCAGGCTTGAAGTTATGATTGCCCTTTGAACCGGTTATAAACCAATGAATATATATATATATATATATATATATATATATATATATATATATATATATATACTTGGGGGCTTGCTACCCATGTTAAAGGGACCAAAGAGAGTCTGTTGTAAAAGCACAGCTGAAACATAGGTACCCCTTGGGCACAGCCCACAATATCACTTGTGGGCTTGGTCGTATTCGAACCATAGCTTAAACCCTCTTGATTGGTGTCAGGCCACCAGGATAATCACTTGGGGGCTTGGTCATATTCGAACCAAAGCTTAAACCCTCTTGATTGGTGTCAGGCCACCAGGATAATCACTTGGGGGCTTGGTTGTATTAGAACCATAGCTTATACCCTCTTGATTGGCGTAAGGCCACCAGGATGGTCACTTGTGGGCTTTGGTCGTATTCGAACCAAAGCTTATACCCTCTTGATCGGCGTAAGGCCACTAGGATGATCACTTGGGGGCTTTGGTCGTATCTGAACCATAGCTTAAACCCTCTTGATCGGCACAATGCCACAGTTATGACTCTTTAAATCCTCTTGATTTTTAGGTTTATTTAATACTGTTTATCATGCTTTATGATTCCAATGCAGCGGTGTTTATTAAACCGGCCTGGTTTTTACTATAAGTCGCCAGTATAATATCCGGTGTTTTTAACAAAACCCGGTCCAGTTTTGTTCATAAACCGGCAACATCTGATAATTATGAGGGTTTAAGTTGTGGGTTATAATCCTCACAACACTAGTTTGGTAGACCAATAGTGTGATCAACCATCACAGGTATGATGTGTTTTTAAGCATATAATGATTATTATTTCCACCAGTTTTGGTTATAAATCATGATAAATTCATGTTGGGTGTCACAGCCCTAGAGTTTGCTTGTAACTAGTGGCTTTACATCCATGCATCATGTTTAAATTTCATAAAACTTGAAATGGGGATTGTTGAACCCCTAGCACCAAATGAATTCAACTAGATTCAATAAAAAATATTTTCAATGATCCCAATTGCCCTTGAGAAAAGTTCGTGATTTTTATTAAAGGTGAAAACCTCTACCAAAAGTCATGCACATATTTCTAGGCCATTCTGGATTTTTGAATTAAATCTTATTGTATTTGAATTTGGGCACTTAAATACTATAAAATATTTAAAATATCCAAATAATCCCAAACCAAAATGTTCCATGTTTGATATATTCTAAACATTGGGCATGCATAGTTTGGTGATTTTTGAAAGTGCTTAGATATTTTCAGTAATGCCACAAACTTACAGAACAAAAGAAAAATAGAAATAAGAGAGAGAGAGAGAGAGAGAGAGAGAGAGAAGGACCTACCTAGGCCACTTGCCTGGCCGGCCCAGCTCGCTGGCCCAGCCCATTGGCCTCCTCCCCGTCGTCTTCCTCCCCTGCCAGGAGGACGAAGGCGCGTGCTCGCCGCGCGCGTCCATGCGCGAGCCACCTCCTGCTTCCCCGAAGCGCCCTGAGCCTTCCGTAGCACCACGCCACCCCCCTCCCCCAGACCCGTTCGGATCGATCTCTCCCTCCATCACTTTTTCCCTAACCCTCTCCCGCGATGGCCGAGTGCCATCCTCGCCGCCGTTCGCCGTAGTCGTCACCAAAGCCACCCCCTCGCCCCTCTGTCATGCCCAGCAGCTCCTCCACCTCGCGCTACGCCTCTCCACAGAAGGAAGCCAGTCGGAGCGCCCCGTAACGCCGCCATCGCCGTCATTCCCTTCTCCGGCCGCCGGAGATCCGCCTCGCCGCCCCGCTCGCTCCGACGCTTCCCCAGCCTCGCCGACCTGCTCGTCCGACTCATGGTGAGCCACTGACCCGAACCCCCCCTCCTTTGCACTCCGTTTGCACATTGTAGCCGTCGCTCCACCGGAGACCGAACCGCGCCGCCGCCCGAGCTTCTCGCCGTCGTGGCCACAGTCGTCGTAGCTCCCAACCGAGCACACCCACATGCTCACCGCGCCGCGTAGGTGCCGTAGGAGCTAAGAACGCCACTCCATGGCCACCGCAGCCCCGTTCCCGAGTGCGTCCGAACTCCGGCCGCCGCCGAGGTCGACGCCGCGCTCAACCCCGGCCACCCTAGCTGCTACCGCTTGCTGCACTAGACGCGGACGAGCTCCAGCATCATGTAGAGCCTCTCCGCCACCGTTTTGGTCGCCAGAGGAGCATTTCCAAGCCGCCCCGCCGTCTCTGTCGTTGCCGGCGATGAGCCATGCGCCAAGCCTGTGGGTTTGACCCCGGTTGACCGGGATTTGACTTCCCCTGCGCCACTGATAGGTGGGTCCAGCCCTGTTAATCTCTGGTTTAGTTTTAAGTTAAAACCCAATTAGACCTGAGACACTGACTTGCGGGGCCCAGTGGTCAGCTTTGACTTGAGCTGACCACGTTGACCTGCTGACGCAGTGATGACGTCATGCTGACTCAGTTATTAATTTTCTGGTTTCAAAATAATTCAGAAAATTCCAGAAAATTGCCTAAACTTCTAAAAATCATATAAATTCAATCGTAACTCCAAATGAAATAAATTATATATGAAAAATTATCAGAAAAATTCAAGGAATCCATCTGTACCATTTTCATGCATGTTTGAACAATGTTTGTCCTCTGTTTTGGACAAAACAAATAAAGGGCATTTAAATAATCATATGTGGAGTTGGAATTTGAATCCTGTATTCAAACCAACTTCATTTAAATCATAACTAGATGCATTAGCTCAAATCACAGCATATAGCCATGTCATGGTCATGCATCATATTAACGCATATGCATTGATTGTGTTCTTCTCTGTTGCCGGTGGTTGTCCCCTCTCGATAGACGTTGTACCGACGCTGTGATCGTTGACACTGATGAAGACCCAATGATATCTTCAGAAGTGCCAGGCAAGCAGAACCCCCTTGCTCATTTCGATACAATCCCACTCTCTCGCTCCTGCTCTCTTTTACTGCATTAGGACAACAACGATTCATCTTTTACTTGCTGCGGTAGTTGAACCCCTTATCCTCTACATGACCTGTCATTGCCACAGTAAATAGATGAAACCCACTAGCATGAGTAGGAGTTGTTTGAGCCCTGATGTGCCTACTCATTCATGCTTGTTTGGCATGCCTGCTATTGCATAGAGTCGAGTCAGGTCTGGTTCATCAGGGATGAATCGAAGGTGTGTGAACATGTCCTACTGTGTGTGAGCTAAGTGTGTGAACACGATTAGGTAAAGGTAGCGGTGAGAGGCCATGTAGGAGTACATGGTGGGTTGTCTCACTAAAACCGTCCTCAGGAACTGAGTTCTGTGTTTGTGATCCATGAAACTGCTACTACCACACATTGGGCCCTGAAATATGACCCCGCTCGACTTATTGACCCCTCTTGTCCTCTGTCCAGGAGTTGCAACTAGTTTATGGTGTTAGTAGGTTATGTGTTGGCGGTCGTGCGTAGCGCTGACCCTAGGGGTGGGCTATGATGTGGTAGATACATTGTGGCCGGGTATGCCGGGCGCCCGTTTGGCGTCTCAGGACCCTGTACACATCGTTTGGGGCCGTTGAGGACACCCCGACCGGATTTCCTTGCGGATGGAACCCGAATAGGCGATAAACCTGGACTAGAGACTTGTGCGATTAGTTAGTGTAACGCCCCAAGACCGGAGCTTCAGATGCCTTCCAGGGTTTCCGGGTTTCGTCCTGTGTTTTGTTTGGTTCATTGCATTCATCATTGCATCATGTCATCATGCCATCATGTCATTTCTTTTTCTTAACTCAACTAAATAAATGGCATGGATCCTTGATCCATTTAAACCGAGGGAATTCACGTGATGATTCTCTTTACAACATATCCTCTCGATATTTAGAGAGCTATAGTAAATATTCCAATTATTTGGATTTACCGCAAACACACGTGCAATTTAAAAACTCTCAGTTCTTTTCTGCTTCGAGTTGCTCCTCAAACCTTGCCATATATTCTTTCATCTTTTTCCGGAGCTCCACCAAAAATCCGAACATTTTTTGGACCTTCCTAACCCTCACTTCCTATTTGAACCATTTGAATTTAAATCAAATGAGTTTGAATTTAAACTTTCAAAAATGCCCACTCCATTTTTCTTGGAACATGCGCATTTTTGCGAGTCTGGGAAATTTATTCCCGTGCCCAAACTCCTTCTCTACCTTTTCTTTTCTTCCCCTTTCTTCCTCTTTTTCTGTTGTTTTTTTATTAGAGAAGATAGTGGGAGAGAGAGCCCAGCCTCTCAGGCCTGCTAGGCCTGCCCTTTTTCCTTAAGGCCCAGCTGACCCCTCCTCTCTACTGGGCTGGCCCCAAGCCCACCTAAAGCTGCTAACCCTAGGCCCGAGCGAAACTCTCTCCCGATTGATCCCCAACTTCCCCCGCATCACCTCCTCCTCGTTCCCTCACGCCGCCAGAGACCTTCGTCCCGACCCCTCGCTCAGCTCCTCTCGATCCCCATGGCCTCTCCCTCATTTCCCTCGCTCCCGCGGCTCCGCGCGCCTCCAGAGCCCGACGCAGCACCGTTGGAGGAGCCGCCCTCGTCCGTCGCCCCGCCTGAAGTCCGCTGATGCCAATCGCCGCCCTGACCTTCCCGCGGCCACCTCTCCTCCCCCTGCTCCTCCACGCGGTGCCGACCGGCGACCAAGACAAACGGGAACCCCACCGGGGCTCCTTCTCTACGCCCTCTCCTGGAGCCACCCGCTGCTGCTGCTCTTCTTCGAGGCGCAAGTCCCGCCGCAGCTGCTGCTCTGCTCCTGCCCCGTCGGAGACCACGATCCCCTCCACTCCTTCTTCCAGCGGAGCCCCGTACCTCGACCCTGCCACCACGTCCTCGCCAACCATGCGCCGGACCCCGAGTTCGCCTCCTCCCTGTTGGTGCCCAAGGACCATGTCACCACGGTCTCTGCCCGTCACCTCCGTTCTGTTTTGCCTTGCTGCCATGCATCTTGTATCCTCTGGTGCTCCCATGTACTACGACCAGCAGCTCGAGCTGCCTCCATTCATCTCCGGTGACCTCCCGAGGCAGAGTCGTGCAAGTTCCTCCATGCCCTTTCAGTTCATCAAGATCGCCAAGTCCAGTGGTGCACCAAGTACATGGCGCCCTCCCGAGCACCTCCCGTTCACGCCTCCCCTCGTCGTCGTCGGCCATCCGTGAGAAGTTTTGGCATGGCCATGGACGAGAACCCCCCCCCCCGAGCATTTTTTTGCCTCGTTGCACTTTCGTTCCTGGAGTTTTGGACCGTCAAGACTTGCTGCCGAGACAAGAACCGCCACAAGACGTTTCAGAGATCGCCAAGTACCTCTACCATTGGCCCCGAACACCTACGGACGTGTACGACTACCGTTGTCCGAAATACCGTGGGTCACAAGCGCCATGAACGACTACCGTCACTTGGGTTCGACAAGATGCCGAGTACCACTACGTTTGCCATGTACATCTACCCCAAGACCGGACCGTCAAGTACCGCGAGAATGTTTGTACCTCTACCATCGCCGTGGATCCGACAAGTACCCCTACAACAAGTGTACCTCTACGTCGTCTTCGGAATCGCTAAGAACGTCAAGTACCCCTTCGAGATGACAGGACTGGCAAGTTCGAATGACCCCAAGTACCTCTTCGAAACGACCGAGTAACATTACCGTCGGACGCTCGAACGACTACAGGCCGAAACGTCAAGTTCCTCGATGAACCATGTACGCCTACCGTTTCTCGTGGATTCACCTAAGTACCACGTAATGGACGACCCTACAAGTTACCGTCGCCTTGGAGATGTTGGGCTCATCAAGTTCCTCTTCGGAAAAGTACCACTACTTCCATCAACGTCCCGAGAACGTCTACTTCCCCTACACCGCATCGAACTCGAACCCCTCCGATAATGCACGCTTCGAAGGTATAACCGCCGAGAACGACGCCCATGGACGAATGCTTGTGATGTATGAGTTGAACCGTGTGTTGCTTCGTGTCCAAGTTGTTCGTTGCACGAAGCCCCTCTTTTGCCTTGCCGCCATCATGTGGAAACCCGGAATCCGGGAGCACCCCATCTTCTTGCATGACACACTTGCACCCATTTCCTTTTGCACCGGTATCCCCGTGAGCTTCCGGAACCGATATGTTGTTGTGGCATCATTTTCGGATTCATTGCCGTGGCACCCCTTTTTGTTTCCGCCACAATGACAAATGCTTCATAATGCTCTTGTCAACTTTTAATAAAAATTGCATAAAACTTGCATGTCATCCGCATCATGATAACAACTTCAAGTTTGGTTAAAATTGTTGTTTGCTTTAAATTGCTAATGCATATGGGGATTTACCGGATTTGTTGTTTGTTATATCCGGCCCCATTTAAAATGTTTAGTTTACTTATGCTCCACCTCTTGCCATGTTTAAACAACATTTAATATTGTTGAGTACCTAACCGGGAGTGAACCAAATAATTGTTGTGGTGTTTTGTCAATATGCATCCCGATGCATATTGAGCTCCACTTAACTTGTAGGTTTGTTTGTGCTCTTTGCCATGCCATGCATATTTAAACCGGACATGCATCATACTTGTTTGTGCATCATGCCATGCTTATGTGATGTTTGTTTACTATGTTGTTTTCTCCTTTCCGGTGTTGCTTCTTCGGGTTAGTTCCAATAACGTCGTGTTTGTGAGGATCCGTTCGACTACGTCTGTTTGTCTTCTTCTTGGACTCGTTCTTCTTCCTTGCGGGATTTCAGGCAAGATGATCATACCCTCGAAATCACTTCTATCTTTGCTTGCTAGATGCTCGCTCTTTTGCTATGCCTATGATGCGAAACCTACCACTTGCTTGTCATGCCTCCCATATTGTTGAACCAAGCCTCTAACCCACCTTGTCCTAGCAAACCGTTGTTTGGCTATGTTATCGCTTTGCTCAGCCCCTCTTATAGCGTTGTTAGTTGCAGGTGAAGATTGAAGTTTGTTCCTTGTTGGGACATGGAGACGTTGTTCCTTGTTGGAACATGTTTACTTGTTGGGATATCACAATATCTCTTATTTAATTAATGCATCTATATACTTGGTAAAGGGTGGAGGGCCCGGCCTTATGCCTGGTGTTTTGTTCCACTCTTGCCGCCCTAGTTTCCGTCATATCGGTGTTATGTTCCCGATTTTGCGTTCCTTACGCGGTTGGGTTATAATGGGAACCCCTTGACAGTTCACCTTGAATAAAACTCCTCCAGCAATGCCCAACCTTGGTTTTACCATTTGCCTCACCACCACCTACTTTCCCTTGGGAGTCGCTCTCTCGAGGGTCATCTTTATTTTAACCCCCCCCCCCCGGGCCAGTGCTTCTCTAAGTGTTGGTCCGAAACGGGCAGCCTGCGGGGCCACCTCGGGGAAACTCGAGGGCTGGTTTTACTCGTACCTTGACCTATCTGAGTGTGCCCTGAGAACGAGATATGTGCAGCTCCTATCGGGATTTGTCGGCACATTCGGGCAGTGTTGCTGGACTTGTTTTACCATTGTCGAGGATGTCTTGTAACCGGGATTCCGAGTCTGATCGGGTCTTCCCGCTAGAAGGAATATCCTTCGTTGACCGTGAGAGCTTGTGATGGGCTAAGTTGGGACACCCCTGCAGGGATTTGAACTTTCGAAAGCCGTGCCCGCGGTTATGGGCAGATGGGAATTTGTTAATGCCCGGTTGTAGATAACTTGAACCTTAACTTAATTAAAATGAGTCAACTGTGTGTGTAACCGTGATGGTCTCTTTCCGGCGGAGTCTGAGAAGTGAACACGGTGTTGGAGTTATGCTTGACGTAGGTTGTTTTAGGATCACTTCTTGATCATACTTTTATCGACCGTGCTTTGCTTTCTCTTCTCGCTCTCATTTGCGTATGTTAGCCACCATATATGCTAGTCGCTTGCTGCAGCTCCACCTCATACCTTTACCTTACCCATAAGCTTAAATAGTCTTGATCGCGAGGGTGCGAGATTGCTGAGTCCCCGTGGCTCACAGATACTTCCAAAACCAGCTTGCAGGTGCCGATGAGACCGTGCAGATGACGCAACCAAGCTCAAGGAGGAGCTCAATGAAGATCTTTTCCTTTGTGTTGTTTCGTTCTAGTTGATCAGTGGTGGAGCCCAGTTGGGGTAGATCGAGGGCCTTGTCGCATTTGGGGTTCTTCTTTTATTTTGGTTCCGTAGTCGGACCTTGATTGTATTTGGATGATGTAATGCTTTATTCATGTAATTGTGTGAAGTGGTGATTGTAAGCCAACTATGTATCTCTTTCCCTTATGTGTTACATGGGTTGTGTGAAGATTACCTCACTTGCGACATTGCTTTCAATGCAGTTATGCCTCTAAGTCGTGCTTCTACAAGTGGGAGATATAGCCGCATCGAGGGCGTTACAGTTAGGTCATGGTCTACACCCACATCGGCTTTCGCTTGAAGTCTGCCGAGCACATGTCGTGTGCAGACGCTAAGTGGTGGAAACATGTGTGAAGAAGTACACCCCTGCAGGGTTATAAATGATCTATTCGAATAGTCGTGTCCGCGGTAAAGGACTTCTGGGTTGCCTATAACAGTTCATAGACAAGTGAAAGTGGATACTCCAAAATGCGCAAGATAAGCATGAGTGCTATGGATGGCGTTCTCGTAGGGGGATGGGAGCGGATCCTTAGTGGTGTATTGATTGGTGAATATGTGGACTCGTGTGCGCCACCTCAAAAGAGTTACTTGCAGTCATAGTTTAAGATAGCCACCGAGTCAAAGCTGGCTTGCTGCAGTTAAACTCCACCCCCCCTTTATTGATACCGATGCATATGTAGCTAGTTCTAATGTAAGTCTTGCTGAGTACTTTTGTACTCACGTTTTCTTAATTTATGTTTTGGAGAGAGACTCCAGTCTCGCTAGTACTTTCACGTGGACTTCGACGTTAGCTTGATACCTCAGCTACGATCTTGTGCCCTCGGCAGGATCTGGTAGATAGTCAGGCTTCTTAGCCTTTTTCATTTGTAGATGTCTGTACTCAGACATATTAAGCTTCTGCATGTGCTTTGCATTGTATGCTATGATTGTTGGGTCATGAGACCCATGTTTGTAATATCTCGCTCCTCGGAGCCTAATGAATAAATACTTTGGGTCGTAGAGTTATGTTGTGATGCCATGTTGTATTTCCACATATCAAGCATATTGTGTGTATGATTGAAATGCTTGGTATGTGTGGGATCCGACAACCTAGTGGTTTATCCTTGGTAGCCTCTCTTATGGGGAAATGTAGTCTTGTGCTTCCATGAGCCATAGTAGTCTGCTACAACCCGGTTCACCGGAGTCCTGCTAGCCCAGCACTACTGCTCCGGAATACTTGACTGGCCGGCATGTGATTCACTTCGTTCCTGTGTCTGTCCCTTCGGGGAAATGTCACGCGGTGACATCCGGAGTCCTGTTAGCCCAGTGCTACAGCCCGGATTCGCACGCTGCTGACCGACATGCTCGATGTTGATTCATGTATGCTTGTTCCCGTATGTTAGTGCCACTTTGGGTTCACGATTAGCCATGTCGGCCCGGGTTCTCTGTCATATGGATGCTAGCGACACTATCATATACGTGAGCCAAAAGGCACAAACGGTCCCAGGCCATGGTAAGGCAACACCCGTGGAAATACCGTGCGTGAGGCCGCAAAGTGATATGAGGTGTTACAGGCTAGATCGATGTGACTTAGAATCAGGGTCCTGACAGCTTTGGTATCAGAGCATGACTGCCTGTAGGATTACCAAGCCATCCAGGTCGAAGTTGTGTGTAGAAATGCTTTAGTTATGTAGGGGAATTGATTGTGGAAGGGAACGTAAGGCTCTTTTTACTTCTTATACCCTATGCCTTCTGATCTGAGTCACCCTCTTCTTTTTTGCATGGGTTAAGACCTAGGCTTCTCTTCTATCTCTCAGGATGACGTGTGCTAAATCGTAGTTTCCTAGGATTGTTGAGTTCAAGTCCCAGTTCAGTTCCTCCTATCTTCTGTGTGTTGACAGTTGATCTCGGAACCTTGATATTGTGTTTTGAGTGGTTATGCCACCATTTTGCATGATGTCTCAAATCATTTCGAGCATTTACAGCCGTTATGATGTCCGAGTCATCCCAAGTCTCTACATAGTCTGATGCATTTGCAAACCTTTTTCTTTCCGTTCCCGATGTCCTTTTGGGCCAGATTAAGCACACTACTCGGTCTGTGAGGTACTCCGTTGCCTCGGCGTATATGTTGCAGCTTTTCAACACCCTGCTGATCATTGGGCCACATTGACTCGGTTTGCACCTGCGGTGCAAGCTAGATGTATGGATACAAGGGATCTGTCTCATGTGAGATCTGCTCTGCCAGACATGGTGGATTGGCGTGATGTGGGAGGCATCACCCCTCCCCGTGGTCCCCGCAGGCCACCGTTTGTTGGTCCAAGACCTCATCCTAGTCCCTTTGGTCCACAAGCTCCTTAGGACCGTCTGTTCCCGGATGATCACGTTGAACTTCCAGGCTATGGAGGTGACTTCTATGAGGACTACTACGGAGCTGTCTGAGTTAGTAGTAGTATCACTAGTATTGTAATAGTTGTATCTCCACTGTCCTGCGTGACTTGTGGAATATGACTTTGTGTATAATCATTTTCTTCACGCCCCGTTCATGAAGTATGTGTTTGGATGAAAGAAGTGACTTCCTTTCATTCACGTGCATTTGATGTAAGTTGCCGCCGTGAATCAGGGAAAGTTTGTTTTGCTTCCTCTGGAATCATCCCAAGTCAGTCATGCACGTGCGAAGTATTCTATGGTCTGATAGACTGATCATCTTCATTCCATACGTATCCCTAGCACACCAAGCCATTGATTGACTTGTTCAGGGAGAAGAAGTTCTCCATAAGAGCTAATCATATGACTTATGCAAGGACTTCGATATCCTTGATGATGGTTCCCAACCAGGACTGGGTAGTGTTTCATTGTAAGACCACCATGTGGTCATGCTTGTCTGGGACAGCGTGTTCATGTGTGTTTAGCAAAACCAACTCATGTTTTGGAGCTTACTACCATAGTCCATTTCTTGAGAATCTCGCAATGTCATCTCGTCGATTTGTGTTGCAGACTTTTGTTTCTAGACTCGATGAGTCTGGAATATCCTAACACCAACCAGATCTGAATCTCAGGCAGATGTGATGGTTGGGACGTTTTCCCAAGAGCTATAATATTGGTCTCTATGTAACCTGGTAAGTGGATGTCGTGGCCAACACACCGAGCTGGAAGACCTATTTTTGTAGTATCTTGATTGAGTAAGTTGGCCACCTCCCCATAAGGATTACGTAGGATTTACTCCAGTAGTTATTCCTTATGGATTCCTGAGCTCCCGGAGTCTGACCTACTACTTGATGTTCTAGATACCAAACCATTCCAATGAATGGGTTAGGCTAGCACATCAAGGAGAACATTAGAAGCGGAGCGCTAAATGTCTCTCGGTCGATCATCCGAATTTTGATCCCTTGGCCTCGCTAAGGTGAAATCTGAGAAAGTGTTATCTTTCTTTGCATCTGCATCTTCCACCATTATTCATCATGGTAGCATGTTGTGTTGCCAGGATCCTTGACACGGATATTGGTAAAACCCTGATGAATATGAAAATGCTCAAGTTCTTGAGAGCATGCGCAAGCACTAGGATTTATCATCGGCATTAGCTGGGGTCCGTTCCCGGTTTCTTCGATTATGCCATAACCTTATAAAAAGTGGAATCTCTCTCTACTATTGGGGTTCTCCCCAATTACTAGAATCATTCCCAGCATTTGCATTTTGTTCCCAGCTTGCACCGCCATTGTGTCATCCTACTACGGACTACCCTTCTCAGTAATTACTAATCAGGATCATCTTCAAAGTGGTCCTACCATGGGTTCCATCCATTTTCGATGATAAGCAAATCATCCATCGCGTTTTCTTCAACAAGGTAGTCCACATCATCCATTCTAGCCCGAGTATGTCATTCTCTCGAACTCTGTCAAAGGATCGTTTGTGAATTGCCTTAGGTTGGTATAGAGAGTGTCAATGATCTATGGATCAAAAGTAATTCTTTTTGCCACTTAAGGGAATATTTCTGCGAGTCACCTTCCTTAAGGTGTCTCATTGTCGTATCTTGGCAACCTAAATCCTCGCTACGTTGACACCGTTCACCACCCTCTTAGGTGTGGAATTTTTGTCTACCAATTTGAACCCTTGTCTCCGCTTCTTTCCATCACCCCTGATGTGTGTTTTCTCTCTCAGCTCAAGAGATGTTTCAACGTCTCACTCCCTGAGTTGATCCTGAGTACTCGATCTTCGAGGAGATCGATTCCTGTAGAGTTTCTTTCTGCCATCATCATGCTGGATGGAGATCTCGAAAGCAAAGACGTCAAGATCAAATTGAAGCAATGAATCAACATCTTTGAGAAGGACAGTTGGATCGTGAAGATCGTGTTAGCTTTGTGCCCCCTATGTCTTCTTACCTCGCGTCTTGAATCTCGGGACGAGATTCTTGTTTAGTGGGGGTGAGTTGTCACAGCCCTAGAGTTTGCTTGTAACTAGTGGCTTTACATCCATGCGTCATGTTTAAATTTCATGAAACTTGAAATGGGGATTGTTGAAACCCTAGCACCAAATGAATTCAACTAGGTTCAATAAAAAATATTTTCAATGATCCCAATTGCCCTTGAGAAAAGTTCGTGATTTTTGCTAAAGGTGAAAACCTCTGCCAAAAGTCATGCACATATTTCTAGGCCATTCTGGATTTTTGAATTAAATCGTATTGTATTTGAATTTGGGCACTTAAATACTATAAAATATTTAAAATATCCAAATAATCCCAAACCAAAATGTTCCATGTTTGATATATTCTAAACATTGGGCATGCACAGTTTGGTGATTTTTGAAAGTGCCTAGATATTTTTAGTAATGCCACAAACTTACAGAACAAAAGAAAAATAGAAATAAAAGAAAGAAAGAGAGAGAAGGACCTACCTGGGCCACTTGCCTGGCCGGCCCAGCTCGCTGGCCCAGCCCACTAGCCTCCTCCCCGTCGTCTTCCTCCCCTGCCAGGAGGACGAAAGCGCGTGCTCGCCGCGCGCGTCCACGTGCGAGCCACCTCCTGCTTCCCCGAAGCGCCCTGAGCCTTCCGTAGCGCCGTGCCAACCCCAGACCCGTTCGGATCGATCTCTCCCTCCCTTGCTTTTTCCCTCACCCTCTCCCGCGATGGCCAAGCGCCATCCTCGCTGCCGTTCGCCGTAGTCGGCACCAAAGCCACCCCCTCGCCCCTCTGTCATGCCCAGCAGCTCCGCCACCTCGCGCTACGCCTCTCCACAGAAGGAAGCCAGTGGGAGCGCCCCGTAACGCCGCCATCGCCGTCATCCCCTTCTCCGGCCGCCGGAGATCCACCTCGCCGCCCCGCTCGCTCCGACGCTTCCCCGACCTCGCCGACCTGCTTGTCCGACTCGCCGTGAGCCACTGACCCGAACCCCCCCTCCTTTGCGCTCCATTTGCACGTTGTAGTCGTCGCTCCGCCGGAGACCGAACTGCGCCGCCGCCCGAGCTTCTCACTGCCGTGGCCACAGTCGTCGTAGCTCCCAACCGAGCACACCGACGTGCTCACCGTGCCGCGTAGGTGCCATAGGAGCTAAGAACGCCACTCCACGGCCACCGCAGCCCCGTTCCCGAGTGCGTCCGAACTCTGGCCGCCACCGAGGTCGACGCCGCGCTCAGCCCCGGCCACCCTAGCTGATGCAGCTTGCTGCACTAGACGCGGACGAGCTCCAGCATCACGTTGAGCCTCTCCGCTGCCATTTTGGTCGCCGGAGGAGCATTTCCGAGCCGCCCCGCTGTCTCTGTCGTCGCCGGTGATGAGCCGTGGGCCAAGCCCGTGGGTTTGACCCTGGTTGACTGGGATTTGACTTCCCCTGCGCCACTGACAGGTGGGTCCATCCCCTGTTAATCTTTGGTTTAGTTTTAAGTTAAAACCCAATTAGACCTGAGACACTGACTTGTGGGGCCCAGTGGTCAGGTTTGACCTGGGCTGACCACGTTAACCTGCTGACGCAGTGATGACGTCATGCTAACTCAGTTATTAATTTTCTGGTTTAAAAATAATTCAGAAAATTCCAGAAAATTGCCTAAACTTCTAAAAATCATAGAAATTCAATCGTAACTCCAAATGAAATAAATTATATATGAAAAATTATCAGAAAAATTCAAGGAATCCATCTGTACCATTTTCATGCATGTTTGAACAATGTTTGTCCTCTGTTTTGGACAAAACAAATAAAGTGCATTTAAATAATCATATGTGGAGTTGGAATTTGAATCATGTATTCAAACCAACTTCATTTAAATCATAACTAGATGCATTAGCTCACATCATAGCATATTGCCATGTCATGGTAATGCATCATATTGACGCATATGCATTGATTGTGTTCTTCTCTGTTGCCGGTGGTTGTCCCCTCTCCGTAGACGTTGTACCGATGATGTGATCGTTGACACTGATGAAGACCCAGTGATATCTTCAGAAGTGCCAGGCAAGCAGAACCCCCTTGCTCATTCCGATACAATCCCACTCTCTCGCTCCTGCTCTCTTTTACTGCATTAGGACAACAATGATTCATCTTTTACTTGTTGCGGTAGTTGAACCCCTTATCCTCTGCATGACTTGTCATTGCCACAGTAAATAGATGAAACCCACTAGCATGAGTAGGAGTTGTTTGAGCCTTGATGTGCCTACTCATTCATGCTTGTTTGTCATGCCTGCTATTGCATAGAGTCGAGTCAGGTCTGGTTCATCGGGGATGAATCGGAGGTGTGTGAACATGTCCTACTGTGTGTGAGCTATGTGTGTGAACACGATTTGGTAAAGGTAGCGGTGAGAGGCCATGTAGGAGTACATGGTGGGTTGTCTCACTGAAACCGTCCTCAGGAACTGAGTTCTGTGTTTGTGATCCATGAAACAGCTACTACCACACATTGGGCCCTGAAATATGACCCCGCTCGACTTATTGATCCCTCTCGTCCTCTGTCCAGGAGTTGCAACTAGTTTCTGGTGTTAGTAGGTTATGTGTTGGCGGTCGTGTGTAGCGCTGACCCTAGGGGTGGGCTATGATGCGGTAGATACATTGTGGCCGGGTATGTCGGGCGCCCGTTTGGCGTCTCAGGACCCTGTACACATCGTTTCGGGCCGTTGAGGACACCCCGGTTGGATTTCCTTGCGTATGGAACCCGAATAGGCGATAAACCTGGACTAGATTCTTGTGCGGTTAGTCAGGTCGTGGTCTACACCCACGTCGGCTTTCGCTTGAAGTCTGCCGAGCACATGTCGTGTGCAGATGCTAAGTGGTGGAAACATGTGTGAAGAAGTACACCCCTGCAGGGTTATAAATGATCTATTCGAATAGTCGTGTCCGCGGTAAAGGACTTCTGGGTTGCCTATAACAGTTCATAGACAAGTGAAAGTGGATACTCTAAAATGCGCAAGATAAGCATGAGTGCTATGGATGGCGTTCTCGTAGGGAGATGGGAGCGGATCCTTAGTGGTGTATTGATTGGTGAATATGTGGACTCGTGTGCGCCACCTCAAAAGAGTTACTTGCAGTCATAGTTTAAGATAGCCACCGAGTCAAAGCTGGCTTGCTGCAGTTAAACTCCACCCCCCTTTATTGATACCGATGCATATGTAGCTAGTTCTAATGTAAGTCTTGCTGAGTACTTTTGTACTCACGTTTTCTTAATTTATGTTTTGGAGAGAGACTCCAGTCTCGCTAGTACTTTCACGTGGACTTCGACGTTAGCTTGATACCTCAGCTACGATCTTGTGCCCTCGGCAGGATCTGGTAGATAGTCAGGCTTCTTAGCCTTTTTCATTTGTAGATGTCTGTACTCAGACATATTAAGCTTCTGCATGTGCTTTGCATTGTATGCTATGATTGTTGGGTCATGAGACCCATGTTTGTAATATCTCGCTCCTCGGAGCCTAATGAATAAATACTTTGGGTCGTAGAGTTATGTTGTGATGCCATGTTGTATTTGCACATATCAAGCATATTGTGTGTATGATTGAAATGCTTGGTATGTGTGGGATCCGACAACCTAGTGGTTTATCCTTGGTAGCCTCTCTTATGGGGAAATGTAGTCTTGTGCTTCCATGAGCCATAGTAGTCCGCTACAGCCCGGTTCACTGGAGTCCTGCTAGCCCAGCACTACTGCTCCGGAACACTTGACTGGCCGGCATGTGATTCACTTCGTTCCTGTGTCTGTCCCTTCGGGGAAATGTCACACGGTGACATTCGGAGTCCTGTTAGCCCAGTGCTACAGCCCGGATTCGCACGCTGCTGACCGACATGCTCGATGTTGATTCATGTATGCCTGTTCCCGTAAGTTAGTGCCACTTTGGGTTCACGACTAGCCATGTCGGCACGGGTTCTCTGTCATATGGATGCTAGCGACACTATCATATACGTGAGCCAAAAGGCGCAAACGGTCCCGGGCCACGGTAAGGCGACACCCGTGGAAATATCGTGCGTGAGGACGCAAAGTGATATGAGGTGTTACAGGCTAGATCGATGTGACTTAGAATCAGCATCCTGATATTGGGGTAGTATAATCCGTCCAGCAGTAAACCACGAGGACACTTTTTATCTGTTGTATGAAGGAACAACTTCAAGATGTATAATATCATCAGGCATACATTGCGTATCCTCACATGACGGATAAAGAAGTATCATAAAATAGCCAAATATGCACGATGTCATAGCAAAGCAAAAGAGTTTGAAGCTATCCTGTTACAAGGCATTTGGAGCCTAAAATGATACTGTTTTTAGTCTCCAGTATAGCAGAAGATAAATCGGAGCCGACTCAGGAGTCGGCCCGGCTGACTTGATGGTTGCACCTCATCCCTTGCCGGTTCATCCTCCACCGTCTGGAAGTTGGGTTTGGACCAGTCAAAGCCGTGAAGAGCGACGAATTCAGCCTCATCATCAATCAGACCAGACGGGTCAATCTCAGGGGAAAAAGTGTGCTTACGAATCGGCGGGATTAAGTCCATCACTTTATATGAAGGAGTCGCCATCTTCTTATTGTCTGCATCAAAACCCGGCTGATACTTGGTGAGGTTGGTTTCTTCACCAATGATGGTAGCATGAGGACCAATTTCCTTAACACAAGCAGCAAAATCTTCTTGGTCGAAAGGCGTTCCATCTTCTTTGAGGCTGGGGTACCCACTAGCTACATCCGTCGGGTCTAATTCTGGCACCCATGCTTTAGCACGGCTTAAAGCTGTTACAGCTCCGGCTCTAGCACACGATTGCTTGATCTCTTGAAACTGAGCGGGCAAGATGGATAGCTTATTCAAGATGTCACTTAATAGAGTCGGCCCTTGATTCACGGGGGAGATGGTGGCAAGAGTCCGTTGGGCTCTGGTGTATAGCTGTTCAACCAGAGTGTAAACCGCCTTCAGCTTTACTATGGTATCTCGGCTCAGATTACTGCTCCTGGGACCTGTAAAGATTACACAATGAGTTAAGTAGCGGCTTATAATGGAAAATACTCAATTTGAGTACGTAACAAAGTGATTTACCGAAGATTGCAGAAACCATCTGAACACACGGTTTTTTAAACCGGTGAGTTCAGCGGTCACCTCTTCCAGAGCCGCCTCAGCCTTCTCAGCGCGCTATGTCAACGCAGTCTTCTCATTGGCCCAAGCCTCTTTTTCTGCAGTAAAGTTGGTCTTCAGTTTTTCTGCTTCAGACACACTTAATTGGAATTTAGATTCAGCTCTCTTTGTTTCCATCTCTTGAGTAGCCAGTCGGGTCTTGGCCTCAGACAATTGGGATTCCAGTTCTGCGGTTGCAGCCTGCATACAACATGACATTGTTCAGTTTCATGGCATATTATAAAAGACAAGTCCCAAGTGCTTTGCAAGCAATAACACTTGGCACTTGGGGGCTAATATCTATCAGCGCAAATTTTTCAAAGGAAATGGCTCTTTCTAAAAAGTCCCAAGTGTTTTGCAGGCAACAACACTTGGCACTTGGGGGCTAATGCATATTGCTTGACTTTTTTCTACAAATGAGCCGGATAAGCTGTCAGTCTCAGCTGGCTCATGAGGGCTATACGGTTCAGTTCTATGCAATAATTAGTAGGACTGGTTCATTCATGCAGATTAAAGTAGCCCTTGGGGGCTACACATGCAAATTGAAATACTATAAGCATCCGGTTTAGTTGCAAACCGGACTTGGAGGGAGTCTAAGACAGAGATTTCTAAGGTATTCTAAGTCTACAGATCATTCCATCTTATCATAATCATAAGACTTGGAGGCTGGCAGGGTATATGACGTATATAAGCCGGATAAAGTACCTCATATTTTTGATGCATCTGTTTGACCATCTCAATTTCTGAGACGGCTGGAGTGCACTTGATTGAGATAACCAAATAGCACTTCACTAATACTCAGGTGAGCATAATGGGAGACGTCAAACCTCACCTTCTGCCTTTCCATAACTTCTTGTTTGGCAGAGTGTCTTGCCAAGACAGTTGGGTTCCCCGGTTCAATGAATCTGGTGCCAATGATTAAAACATCGTCACCATGCCTCTTTGGCGGGTTTGATGAGCTTGACAGTTCAATACTTGATGTATCAATAGCAGTTTCATCCACAGACGGTTCAAGTAAATCCGGTTGAATGTTGAAGGCAGGGTCCTCTGGCTGTTCAGTGTGTTCGGGCACAAAAGTTGACTGCTCCAGGTCTTCACAATGTTCCAGTATGAGGGTTGGCTATTCCGGTTCAGTGGTTCTCGGATTCTCAGCCGGCTTTGTCACCTTTCTTTCTTGGGCTTTGCTTGACCCTAAAAAAGGATTTAGACAAGTCAGTACAATGATACATATATAAAGGTATATAAGAAGGATAGTTATCTTCACCCGAGGGCGGTCTTGAAGGCCGGCAATTGAGTTTGTGATGAATCGCCAGAAGAAGAACGGGAAATCTCCTGTAAAGATGGAATCAAAAATGAGTGATGAAGGTAATTTATTGAACAAATACAAGGGTTGAAGGTCAAAAAGAACCTCATTCTGGCGTTTCCGAGGTGTTTTCAGTAAGCCGAAGGGTAAATCGTCATCTCCACCAATCTCGGTCTGGTGGCGGCTCTCATGTTGCTGTAGTTTCAAAAGAAAATGAGGATCTAAATAAGCCAAGGGGTGTGAAAACCTTACTTTCTGGGTTACCCGCCGAGGTTTCCGCCTTGCTAAAGGTTCTGAGTCGGAGGAAATAATATTTACCTCTTCTTCAACTGCTTGGCTGGTCCCCGTGTCATCTTGGCAATAGTGAGTGTCAATAAGATTGTTAAAAAATAGGCCAAGAGAGTCAAGGGCTACCTCCGACTCAGAGGTGTCATCCAGCTTGACTAACTCAGAAGCAGTTGGTTTCTTCTTTGATTTTCTGACAGTTTTCTTGGCGGCTATCACAGCAGCTCTAGCTTTCTTGGCAGCCTCATGGTCATATTTGACTTTCCAAAAGTAAGATTTAGCATGTGGAGGGATAACATGTTGAAATTCATGCAAATACTTAAACTGCTGAAGAAAAAGAAGTCAAAGGATTTACCTCTGGCGCCGGGTTAAGCTTGCAGAAAGGATTCAACCCTACTATGTTGTAGTCTTCATACTTGATGTTGACAAGAGTGGTTGCCATTTCCACAATGGTTTCTTCGGTCAGACGCAGGGAACTATGACGTAATGGATCATCTATTCCTCCGGAGTAGTTACACATCAAACCTGATCGGCGGCTCAGAGGGATGATCCGCCATGCGACCCAACAGCGGATCAAGTCAACTCTAGTTAAGTCGTTTCCATGTAAGGCTTGAACTTTTTTGATTGTAGGGACAAGTTTCTTGCGTTTGGCGGCAGAAAGCTTATCAGGAAGTTGATATTTGGCGTCAAGACGATCAACACGGTAACCCGGCATTGGATTTTCATCAGACGGTGAGGAATCCTTGCAATAAAACCATGTTTGATTCCAGTCCTTAGGATGGCTTGGCAGAACTACAAGAGGGAAGATGGCATCCCATCTGCGTTGAATCGAAATCCCGCCAAGTTCTAAGCTAGGACCGTTGGTGTATTCGTTCTGGCGGTTCAGGTAGAAATATTCTCTAAAAAGCTCCACAGTAGGTTCTTCTTGAAGATAAACCTCGCAGAAAACTTGGAAGTTGCAGATATTTGATATGGAATTGGGTCCGATATCCTGCGGATGAAGCTTGAAAAAATGCAGAACATCTCTAAAGAATTTTGAGCCGGGCGGTGAGAAGCCCTGGTTCATGTGATCAGTAAAAACAATAATTTCACCATCCTTCGGCTGAGGTCTCTCTTCAGCTGGCTCAGGAGCGCGGTAAGACATGACACTTTTTTCCGGTAAGTATCCAACAGTGACAAAGTCCTTCAAGGTACTCTCGGTGACTGTGGAAGGAACCCAGGTGCACCGTCTTTGGCGGCATGGTGAAAGGACAGTCTAAAAAGAAAAAATAATTGACTGGTTCAAATCATTTGATGGGATTGCAAGTTAAACAATTACAGTGTATAATGGCGGCTTAAGCAAGGGCTAATGATATATAAAGAAAAGATAAGACAGCAGGGTAAGCCGTCGTGACTAAAGATGTTCAAAGAGTTGCCGGAAGCAATATTGGCTAAGTACTAAGACAAACAAGTTCCGCAGATGGAGGTTACAAATTTGGATCTACCGCTGTTTACAAAAAAAAGGATAAATTCGTTTACAAAAGGCGACGGAGGAAAACAGAGAAGCCCTAGAGGAGATCTGTCATGATGGGGATGTGATCTAGTATTAAAACGAGTGCTAAACTACCGTCGCGCAAGCTTTCCATATTTTTTGGATCTAATACGTGGATCTAAACAAAGGAAAGGAAGGATGATGATGAACAAGGATGAACACCGATGAAACCCTAACGAAAGATTGGTGATGAACAAAGAAAGGCTTACTGGAGCTGGTAGAATAGCGGAGTAGCGCCGCAGTTCTCTGGTCTGCTCAGGGCGATGCAGCTGCCGGAGTTGAGGTTGAGAAGGAGGTCGACGGCGACGAGGCTTGTACGGGACGTCGCGGCGCAAGGAGGAAGAAAGAAGAAGGAGAAGAATGGAAGATGGCTTTCGGGTCCTATTTATAAGGAGAAAGGAAACAGGTAGGCGCGAAAGACGAGGAGGCCAAATGATAGTTATCTAGCTAATTGGATGCCTCGATTTTCGGGAAGACATTAAGATAAAGATCTGTTAAAGATGACGTCGTGGCGGGTTTCCGAAAATCTTGGAGATGATGTCATGGTGAGTTACAAGGTTGTCACAGCGGGAATGGAAGGATTTTTCTAAGTCTTGAAGGTTGACATGAACGAGTCCAAATCAACCTGGGGCCTAGTGTTGGGGATATGACTATTAGGTATGACCTGCCCAGGAGGGGCCGGGTCAACCCTATGAAGATTCAACACAATGAAACCCAAGGTCACATGGCGATTCATAGATAGGCTTAGTAGAGGGCCCAGGCCTGAAGGTGGCTTAAGGCCCATGAGTATAAACCGCCATGTATGTAAACCTGGGGCCTAGTGTTGGGGATATGACTATTAGGTATGACCTGCCCAGGAGGGGCCTAGTGTTGACATGAAGGAGTCCAAATCAACCTGGGGCCTAGTGTTGGGGATATGACTATTAGGTATGACCTACCCAGGAGGGGCCGGGTCAACCCTATGAAGATTCAACACAATGAAACCCAAGGTCACATGGCGATTCATAGATAGGCTTAGTAGAGGGCCCAGGCCTGAAGGTGGCTTAAGGCCCATGAGTATAAACCGCCATGTATGTAAACTTGTATTATAAGGCATATGTGAAAGGTCACCAAGCCGGATACGTTGTATAAGCCGGTCGGGACTCTGAGGGCCGCAGGGTGTCAACCTGTGTATATAAGGGGACGACCTAGCGGCGGATGAGGACAAGAGAGAACAGATCGAGAGCCGAGTCAAGCGTATTCGCTCCCTGCTCATCAAAACCCTAGCAATACCAACTACAAACTGGACTAGGCTTTTACCTTCATCGTAAGGGGTCGAACCAGTATAAACTCCCCGTGTCCTTTGTCCTGATTAACCCCTTTAATCTAACCTCAACGCGATGGCTCCACGACTAAGTCCTCACACTAAAACTGCATACGGGATTGATTGAATCCTTGGCATTGTGGTTCGACCGATAAAGATCTTAGTGGAATATGTGAGAACCAATATGGTCATCTCGGTTCCAGTATTGGTTATTGACCGAAGAGGTGTCTCGGTCATGTCCACATGATTCTCGAACCCGTAGGGTCCGCATGCTAAACGTTCGATGACGCTAGTGTAGTATTGAGATATTCACGTTGGTGACCGAATGTTGTTCGGAGTCTTTGATGAGATCCCGGACGCTAGTGTAGTATTGGAATATTCACGTTGGTGACCGAATGTTGTTTGAAGTCCTTGGTGAGATCCCGGACGTCCCGAGGAGCTCCGGAATGGTCCGGAGGTAAAGATTTATATATGGGAGTCATATTTTGGCTACCAGAAAAGTTTTGGGTTTTACCGGGATTGTATCGGGAAGCTTCCGAAAGGTTCTAGAAGGTTTCAGAGGGTTTCAGAGGAGTCCGGAAGGGTCCCTCCAGCACCTAGGGCGTGCATGGGCTTTAGGGGGGTCCTAGCCTTATTGGGCTAGGGGCACCAGCCCCAAAGAGGCCCATGCGCCTAGGGGAAGGGAAACCCTAAGGGGAAGGGCCTTCCACTTGACTTGGAGGGCACTCCTCCCCATTGGACGCCTCCCCTCCTTGGAGGAGGGGCTAGGGTTGCGCCCCTAGGCCTCCCACACCCCTATATTTAGTGGGGAGGGTCGTGGGGGGTTGTGCACACCAATTCCCACGCCCTACCTTTCCCATTACTCTGTTTTCTCTTCAGATCGTATCTGCGGTAATGCTTGGCAAAACTCTGTTGGGATTGCTCCACCACCATCTCCACCACGCCGTCATGCTGGTTGAGATCCCATCTACTTCTTCTCCCTCTCTTGCTGGATCAAGAAGGAGGAGACGTCATCGAGTCGCACGTGTGCTGAACGAGGAGGTGCCGTTCGTTCGGCACTTAATCGAGAGTTCGTAGGACGGATCGTGATTGAATCATGAAAACGTTCGACTACATCAACCGTGTTTCTTAACGCTTCCGCTTAGCGATCTACAAGGGTATGCAGATGCAGTCTCTCCTCTGGTAGATGTTCATCTCCTAGATTGGTCTTGGTGAGCGTAGGAAAATTTTTGTTTCCCATGCAACGTTCCCCAACAGTTTCAACTAGAGATGGCAATGGCTACCTATTACCCGCGTACCTGGCGGGTAAAAACCCTATTAGAGCAAGGGCATGGGATAAAAGATTGCCCATGAATATATAAATAGGAAAAAAATAAACACATCGGATAGAGTGGGTATGGGTATGGGATAGCATAATCCATACCCGTGTACTCGTATACCCACTTAAAATTTATTGAATGGACCTTAAATATTCATTTGTCTAATTAACTTCTCAAAAATCAGTCTAATCCCGTAGCCCACTACCCACCAGATACATGACTACATGAATAGCCCACGTAGGCAAAGGCACGTACGTGGAATGACAGAACCAATCCATATATCTCTCGATTCTAAAAAAAAATCCATATATCTCTCTTTCTCTGCGAGATTAACATGATTTGGTGATGGTGAATAATGAATACGCTGATCACGTCCCATATCCAGATGGACGGAGATTGATATCCTCCTCATCTCGTCTCATCTCGTCTCCTCGGCCCTCGCTAGTCGCCGCCGCCAACGCCTCCAGCTGCTCACTGTCCTCGCCGTCGCCGGCGCATCCAGCCGCTCGGACGCCATGGACCTTGCCGATGATGATCATAGCTTGCGCGAGGACGGCGACCGGGAGAAGCAGATGCAGCTCACACTCATGGGAACTGAGTTAGAGGGCGGCGACCACCACGGCCAGCAGCAGGGCACAACCACCCCGATCCCATCGTTGGATGGTACCATCCATCTTCATCCGCCAGTAAAGGGCCAAGCCCGCCCGACGTAAAGGTCGTCCAACTCCTGCTTCGGCATCCAACGCACACCACGTCGCAGCACAGCTACGTCAAGCCGGCCCAGGGGCGGAGCCAGCATAGTATCATTGGGTTCAGGTGAAGGGAGCCCCTATTTGGCGCTCTTTGCGTCAAATTGTTGGCGCGACGCACAGGAAACATCCCAGTCAGATCGACTGCTTGCGTTCCCGTGCTCGTTGCCATCCCACTACGCTAGTACTGCTACCTGTAAGGCGGCCTATAAATTAAAGAACTACAAGGGACTGGGCTACTGTAGCGAAACAGAACCAGACCAGAATTAGTGAGCGTAGTGAACGTAGGTGTACTTGATTTAGAAGCGAACATTTTTTGAATGACTAAACAATTTTTTGGAGAAATCCAAACAAAATTAGAAAATAGAACATATTTTGAAATCCGCGAACAATTTTTCAATGCATAGCTATCTTTTGAATATGTGAACATCTTTTGATCTATGAACAATTTCTTAATAATGAGAATTTTTATTGAAAACACTAAAAATCTTTGAAAAATTAGAACACGTTTTGAAATTATAAACAAATTATGAAAAATGAGATAAAGAATTAACATTCAGAACAGTTTTTTGTAAACACCAACAATTTTTTTAACTCTGAATTCTTCAAAACGTGAACAAATTTTGTAATTCCATACATTTATTGAAATAATATTATTTATCTAAACTCTGCTTTTCTTTGAAAACCTGGAAAAAAACATGAATCTTTTTTAAATGCAAGAAACATTTTGTTAATAGACTATTTTTTGAATATGTGAACAATTTTTCTTAAAATGAGAACATTTTTAAATAAGAACAAACTCTGAAAAATTGGAATACTTTTTGAAATAGCAGAACATTTTTTGAATTTGTGAGCAAATTATCTAAATGGGGACATTTTTTGAACTTCGGCATTTTTTGGGCTTTATGAATTTTTTAACTGTTTTTAATACGCGGCTATCTTTTCATCTATGAACAATTTCTTAATAATGGGAATTTTTTATTGAGAACACTAAAAATCTTTGAAAAATTAGAACAAATTTCGAAATTCTAAACAAATTATAAAAATGAGATAAAGAATTAACATTCAGAACATTTATTGAAAACACCGACAATTTTTTAAAACATGAACAAATTTTGTAACTCCATACATTTATTGAAATTGGAATATATTTTTTTAAACTCTGAATACTTTTAGAAACCCAGAAAAAATATGAATATTTTTGAAATGCAAGAATTTTTTTGTTAAAACACTACTTTTTTGAAATTATGAACAATTTTTTAAAAATGAGAAAAAATAAACATGAACAATCTTTGAAAAATTGGAACACTTTTTGAAATACCAGAACATTTTTTAAATCTGTGAACAATTTTCCGAAATGAGAACATTTTTTGAAATTTAGAAAAAATGGGATTTGTGACCAAATTTTTGAACGAGAACATTTTTAAAATTTGGTAACAAATTTTTGGATTTTATGGACAAACTATTTTAAAATGCAAACGTTTTCTTACTTTCGAAAAAAAATGAATTTGTAAATCCCAACGTCTTTTGGAAAAGAGAAAAACGAAAACAAAGAAGAAAGGAAAAAAATAAACAGAAACAAAAAGAGAAACGAAAAGAGAAACAAAAAAATTAAAGAAAACAGTATGAGAAACCTTTTAGACGTTTCCCAAAACCAGAAAAAACGGTTGGGGACCTTTTAGGAGTTTCGCAAAATCGGAACTGCAAGTGATGCGCACAGTAGTTGATGGGCCGGCCCAAGTTATCGCGCGCCTGTGTGATTGTCCGACTCTTTCACGCAGAGGGCGTCAAATAGGATTTTCCTCTGGTGAACCTAACAAGTTTTTCCAGCTACATACATGTACTAGTAGAATGCTCGTATTGCCACGGGCATTTAAAATAGGCGGTTGTTACGAATCAGCCGGATGATTTCTTAGAGAAATCATCCGGCTGGGTAGCCATTCGATCAGTGCGTTGGTGCCGTTGAATCACAGCGACGCCACGGAAGTAGTAAGGCCCGCGACTGCTTTGACGTAGCGTTGTTGCACCTCGGCAGAACCTCCACCGCAGTTCTCATGGCGCACCACCGCGCGTCCGGCGAAACTTCAACGCAGCACTGATGACGTCCAGTGAAGCTACAATGCAACTCCAGCAGAGCTCCATCGCAGCACCCACGATGTCCGGCAGAGCTCCGACGCAGCACCGCTGGCGTCCGGCGAAGCTCCAATGCAACTCCGGCAGAGCTCTAATGCAGCACTCATGACGTCCGGCGGAGCTCCGATGCAGCACCGACGGCGTCCGGTGAAGCTCCAATGCAACTCCGGCAGAGCTCCAACGCAGCACCCACGACGTCCGGCAAAGCTCCGACGCAGCACCGACGGTGTTCGGCGAAGCTCCAATGCAACTCTGGCAGAGCTCGAACGTAGCACAGATGGCTCCGATGAAGCTCCAATGCAACGTATGATCGATGCTCATGGCAGCACCGGCGGCGTTATAAAAGCTCCATGGCAGCGGGAGTGGAGGGAGAGATGCCCTTTTGCTACAGCAGATCCGTCGCCCACTGGCGTGTTGTATTGCAACTCCGTCGTCTGCCAAGATCTGTGAGGACACGCGCAACATCATGTGCGCTGCATTGGAAAGCATCCCCATCGCCGACAAGATCCACTGGTTAAGGCACGCCTCCTCGGCAGCACCGGCGGCGTTGCATCCGACGTGCTCGCAACGGCAACACTGGCCGCGCTGGAGCACCGGAGCTGGCACATCGTACCTAGGTGTTGTGCAGCTCTCCTTTATTTGCAGCGATGGCGGAGATCCCCCATGGATTGCAACTGGGAGGGGGGAGCAGCACGCATGGACAAGAGGAGGGGCATAGGGCTAGCGACAGGGCCATTGGAGAAGAAGATGAAATGGAGGACGGGTGGTGGAGAGAAAGAGAGCATGGAGGGGATTGGATCGGGGGAGGAAGACGAACAGGGGACGAGCAGCTTCGGGAGATAAGAGAATGGAAGCGGTGCGTGGGGCCAGACACTTGTCGTACGTCGAGAGCGGTTTAAGCAGCGAGGAAATCATTCCATTAAAAAACGTTTTCCTTAAAATATTTTGCTGGAGTTATATATATATGAACATAATGCATGTTAAATTTCATGTGTATAGAAAAGATAGTCACTAATAAATGAATTCCACTTAAATTGCAACACAAGTTGATAAAAAAAGTAATTTGATGATGTTTTTAAAACTTCATCCAAATCCATCAGTTTTTATATAACCTGAAAGCAGAAAAATATAAAAATGTATTATAAAAATCACATATGTGAATTATATATTCATTGTTCAGCTGCTATAAATGAGCGGTGTCTGGTTTTAAGCGAGTGAGTGTCATAGTGCTTTTTAATAGAGTGGCATTCAAATTTTAATTAATCATAGTATCACCTACTTTTCTATGTTTATTCTCAGGAATTTACTACTTCCTCTATCCCTAAATATAAGACATTTTAGAGATTTCAATACGGACTATATATGAAGCAAAATGAGTGAATCTACGTAGTCTGTATTGAAATCTTTAAAAGGGCTTATATTTAGAAACTGAAGGAGTATTTAGGGTATGTAATATTACAGGAGAAAAAAATATGCTACATTCTCTAGAGAAAACAATTGATTTCCTTTTATTATATTAAGAAACAATCGATTTTTTCTATAAATGAAATGTAGCCAGCCTCTCCTTTTCTTCTTACTCCCTCCATTTCATAATGTAGTGCACCCGCGCTTTTTGAGATTTAAGTTTGAACATAAATTTAACCAATGTGGGCGACTGCGGCGGGAGCAAAAATTATTCTAAAAAGAAAAATAAAACTTACCCCTCTCACTCTCTCACCGCACAGGCGCAAGCCTCACTCACACCTCACTCCCCCAACATAGGTCGTCGCCGCCACCTCTCCCCGACACGGCTTCTCCGCCGCCTCCTTCCCTCCCCTCCACGCTCACCATCCCCTCCCATTCTCTCAATCATGATATCACCCCTCCCCTCCACTCCCTGCCACGTTATGTCGCTTGCATCTCCGAGCATCGAGCACCGATACTAAGAGAGAGGTATGGACACTACTAGAAAAAGGGCTATAGATGGGATTGACACTAATGGCGCACCAGACAAGCGGTGCGCCATTAGTATATACTAATGGCGCACCACCTTCTGATACGCCATTAGAGTTGAAACTACTAATGGCGCACCTAGCCCAGGGTGCGCCATTAGTATCAAAAAAAATTAACTAGTGCGCCTGTCCAAACATACTAATGGCGCATCCAGACACAGTGCGCCATTACTAGTTGTAACTAGTAATGGCGCACCTGCCGGGAAGTGCGCCACTAATGTTGTTTTTTTATTATATTTTTATTCCCTTTTTTGCAAAACTACTAATGGCGCACTGTTCCACCGTGCGCCATTACTAGTTTAAACTAGTAATGGCGCACTGTGGAACAGTGCGCCATTAGTATGTTTTTTTTGCAAAACTACTAATGGCGCACCACCAGAAGGTGCGCCATTAGTAACCTGGATTACTAATGGCGCATTTAGAGTTGGTGCGCCATTAGTAAGTGGGCAGCAACAAGATATTTTGGACAGCCTCTCCTACCCACACTCACTTTCTCCCCACTTCATTCTCTCCACCTCCTCCTTGTCTCGGGTGCCTCCTCTTTTTCACCTCATTTCCACCATAGATTCATTCAATTTAAGTGGTTAAATTACCTTGTTTTGATAGGTAAGTAAGGGGGGAAGCTATATTTATGTTGTTCTCCCTACAACAATGTGCCCATGCACTTTTTATGGCCTAGCTAGATCTATGTATGTTCGTGGTGTTGCATATGTTTGTGGTGTTGCATATGTGTTTGTGTTTGGAGGTGTACCGGTATTTGAAATGCGATAGTTGCCAATATTTTGCCGGAATGTTGATTCATTTCCGTTTCGGCGAGAATTTTGGCATTAAGCATTCTTTTTGGTCCTATTTTTAGGGAAAGTCATGCCAAATTTTTTCTTGGTTCTAAAATATCGCTTTGCTCTACCCCGCAGGCGACCATGGTCCGCATGATGACCGAAGGCATCGTGAATAGGTTTTTGAGGTCCGCGAAGGCCGAGATGCTTCAAAAGAACGAGACGGAGATAAGATGTCCGTGTCGAAGATGCAAGCTGAAGAGCCTTATTGCGGACCCGGAATCCGGGCAGGTGCGGGACCACCTGCTCTTGCGTGGTTTCATGGATGGCTATCGGTGGCAAGGTGATGAAGATGACTACGAAGTCGTCCATGGGGGCCGGGCAAGAAATGAGGAAGGGCAGCAAGACAACCACCGCGGCTCGGGCGGGCGAGAAGACGAAGAATCCCCAGGAGATGATCACGACGGTGATGCTGTACACAGTCATCATGTAGAAGATGCAGGACATGATGATGAGGAAGATGCCGGAGCAGACGACGGGCATGATCATGAAGATGATGATGCCGGCGGAGCAGACGACGCTGGACCATCGATGGGCTGGGTGCAGGACCCTCATATTCAAGAGCTGCTTCTCAAGCAGACGGATAACGCAAGAGCTGCCGCCCGAGAGAAAGCCAAGATGGATCAACTTGAGTTAGACGCGGTTACTCCATTGTATGAAGGATGCAGGCCCGAGGATACCCGCCTGAAAGTAACGCTCATGGCTCTGGAGATGAAGGTAAAACACAAAATGACCGACGCATGCTTCGACGAGAACATGTCATTCTGGCACGAACGTCTTCCCAAGGGGAACAAGTGCCCGACCAGTTTGGAGGAGGCGAAGAAAATCGTGTGTCCTCTGGATTTACCGCACGTGAAATACCATGTGTGCATGAACAATTGCATCATTTATCGGGACGAGCACGCGGAGTCTACCATATGTCCGGTGTGCGGCGTCACTCGATACAAGAAGAGGAAGAAAGCTCCTCGAAAAGTGGTGTGGTACTTTCCGATCACTCCTCGTCTGCAGCGGTATTTCGCGGACCCTAAGGTAGCAAAGCTCCTGCGTTGGCACGCGGATAGGGAGGAGAAGAAGCGAGAAGATGACGCAAATGATCCGGAGATAGATAAAAAAGACAAGATGCTGAGTCACCCTAAGGATGCGAGCCAGTGGCAAGCGTTGAACTTCGAAGACCTAGAATTTGGGAACGATCCAAGGAACATCGTGCTGGGCGCGAGCACCGATGGAGTCAATCCGTTTGGCAGCCAGAGAAGCACACATAGCACCTGGCCTGTGTTTGTGTGGATGTACAACCTTCCCCCCTGGTTGTGCATGAAGAGGAAGTACATTCACATGAGTATGCTAATTGAAGGACCGAAACAACCAGGGAACGACATCAATCTGTATCTGGGGCTGCTGAAAGAGGAGCTTGACACGCTGTGGAAAACGCCAGCCAATACGTGGGACGCCGCAGAGAAAGAATATTTCCCTATGAGAGCCGCGCTGCTCACGACGGTGCACGACTATCTCGGTTACGGATATGTCGCGGGGCAGGTGGTCCACGGATTTTCTGGATGCGTCAGGTGCATGGATGACACAACGTATCGCCAGCTAGATAGAGATCCCGGGTCTTCGAAAACCGTGTTCATGGGACATCGAAGGTGGCTTCGCGACGATGACCCGTGGAGAAAACGCAAGGATCTATTCGATGGTGAAACCGAACCCCGAGGACGCCCGCGTACGAGGAGCGGCGAGGAAATAGACGAGCTGTTGAAAAATTGGAAAGACTGCCCACTGCCGGGAAAGAAGCAAAAGGCGCCAGAGCCGGGAAAGAAGCGAAAGGCGCCAGAGCCGCTGCTGAAGGTATGGAAAACGAGGTCTGTTTTCTGGGACTTGCCGTACTGGAAGATCCACCGTGTGCCTCACAGCCTTGATGTCATGCATATCACGAAGAACGTGTGCGAGAGTCTGCTTGGTACCCTGCTCAACATGCCAGAGAGGACCAAAGATGGGCCGAAAGCAAGGGCAGACTTGAAATCAATGGGCATCAGGCAGGAGCTTCACGCTATATATGATGATGATGATGATGTGATGATGATGATGATGAGGCGAAGCAGGACACGGAAAGTCGTCGCAAAGGCAAAAAGGCCAAGAAGACCGGAAATGACTACCCTCCCGCGTGCTTCACTCTAAGTCAGGAGGAGATCGAGCAGTTTTTCACCTGCCTCGTAGGAGTAAAACTTCCTTACGGTTACGCGGGGAAGATAAGCAGATACCTAGACCCAGCGAAGCAGAAGTTCAGCGGGATGAAGTCTCACGACTGTCACGTGCTGATGACGCAGATACTTCCAGTTGCAATCCGTGGGATCATGGACGCGCACGTCCGTGAAACCCTATTTGGCCTATGCAACTTTTTCGACGTCATCTCTCGGAAGTCTGTTGGCGTGAGGCAACTCAGAAGGCTACAGGAAGAGATCGTGGTGATACTATGCGAGCTTGAGATGTACTTCCCGCCCGCATTCTTCGACGTTATGGTGCATCTGCTGGTCCATATCGTGGACGATATCATCCAACTCGGGCCGACGTTCCTGCACAGCATGATGCCGTTCGAAAGGATGAATGGTGTCATCAAAGGATACGTTCGCAACATGTCACGTCCAGAGGGAAGCATAGCCAGGGGCTTTCTGACCGAAGAGTGCATCTCCTACTGCACGAATTATCTAGGCATCGAGAACCCCGTTGGTCTGCCCGTCAACAGGCACCTCGGCAGGCTCGCTGGATGGGGTCACCGTGAGGGTCGCCGCGAAATGCATGTCGACTTCGAGGGTCGACTCGCCGACTTTGAAAGAGCAAACCTAGTCGCGCTACAACACATAGACGTGGTCGATCCTTGGGTGGTAGAGCACAAAACCTTTATTAAGAAGACGTACAATGACCGAGGCCAACAGAGGACGGACGGAGATATACTCAAAGAGCACAACTCATGTTTCACGCGTTGGTTCAAGCAGAAGCTTCTGTCGTACCCTTTACATGAGGATTCTTCCGCGGAAGAACAACTCATATTCGCCTTGTCACAGGGCGCCGAGCACAACCTGATGACCTATGAGGCGTACGATATCAACGGCTACACATTCTACACCGAGGCCAAGGACATGAAGAGCGATGGTTATCAGAACTCCGGGGTAACGATGGAATCCTACACCGGTAACGACAAGGACAGATACTACGGAAGGATCGAGGAGATCTGGGAGCTGAGCTACGCTGGAGAGAAGGTCCCGATGTTCCGTGTCAGATGGGCGAAGAGCGTCCTAAAAGAAGACCGGTATTTCACCACCATGGTTATACCCGAAGCCAAATCCAAGACCGCGGGCGCAAACGTCACCGCGAAAAATGAGCCATGGGTACTGGCTTCCCAAGTGGACCAATGCTTCTTCATTACCGACCCGTCAAAGCCCAGTCGTGTTGTCGTGAGGAGAGGCAAAAGGAAGATCATCGGAATGGATGGAGTAGCCAATGAGCAAGACTTCGACAAGTATGGCGACCCGAGGATCGAACATGACGACGATGATGAAGTAGCAGCATACACCACAAGAAGAAGCAGGACCACCCTACCTAAAGGACGTCCGTTCCACAGAAGAACTCCATTTGCGAAAAAGAAGGGCAAGAAGATTGTGAACAGATAGCTAGCTAAGATCGATTGTATTTAAATCGTAGCCTTCATTTCTCGATTGTATTTCATGGGCACTTTTTGAACTATCATGAATATTTTTAAATTTCATGGACACTCGATCTCGATCCCCCTCCATCTCGATCGCTATCCCCCAATCCCCTCGCGAGCACCCCCGGTCCACCGGCCGCCGCCGCCGACCCCCGCACCCTCGATTCCCCTACTCAACCGCTGCCGCCGACCCCCCGCACCCCTCCCCTACTCAACCGCCGCCGCCGACCCCCCGCACCCCGCGCACCCTCCCCCGCTCCACCGGCATTACTGTTTGATGATATTTTTTAAAAAATTATTACTGTCTTATCAAAAAATATTACTGTTACTGTCTTATAAAAAAATATTACTGTTATGATTTAAACAAGTTTAAAAAATTATTACTGTCTTATAAAAAAATACTAATGGCGCACCACGGTGAGGTGCGCCATTAGTATGGATGTACTTATGGCGCACCGAGGGGTGGTGCGCCATTAGTATTGTGCCATTGCTATAAGAAAAAAACTACTAATGGCGCACCACGGTGAGGTGCGCCATTAGTATGGATGTACTTATGGCGCACCGAGGGGTGGTGCGCCATTAGTATTGTGCCCGATCCCCCCTTCCCTCTCCCCCTTCGCCCGATCCCCCCTTCCCTCTCCCCCTCGCCAGTTCCCTCTCCCTCCCTCCACCGCGCCGCCGCCGCCGCTGCCCCGACCCACTGCGCCGCAGCCGCCCACGCGCCCCCGCCGCCTCCCTCTCCCCTTCCTCCCCCTTGTTGCCGGCGGCCCGGACGCCGCCCCGTCCACCTCGTCGGGCTCCTCCTCCCGCTCCCACCAGCAGCCGCCGCCGGAAGTTGTTGCCCTCCCACTGCCGCCGGACGCCGCCCTCTCCCCCGTCGTGCAGAGCATCCAGGCGAGACACCGGCGCCCCCCTCTTCACCGCCCTCCTCGACGATGCCCCGCCTCTGCCTCCTCTTCCACGTCGGTCGCTGCCGACCTGCCGCTGCCTCATCACCGGACTGTGAGCTCCTCTTCTACTCTCGCGCCCCCCCTTTTTCAATTGAAGCATATGTAGAGTCAGTGTACACGATGGTCTTGTTCGGGAATGAAACTGAGTTCCCCTGTTATGTCTATCTTCAGAAGAGGCTCGTTTTTCTTCTGATATGCAGAGATTCATTGGTTTCTACGGTTTCAAAAAAAATTCTAGATGGTGATCCTCCTAGTTTTGTATCCTGATAGGCTTTGGTCATCCTCTTCATGTGAAGAGAACTAAATAATAATGCATTTGATTAAATCTGCGACAAATATGATATGGCTAGTTTGCTATACCTGCAGCAACCCTAGATGGATATGCATCTAGCCTTTTCCCTCATTATTTCGATCGTGCGTTGTCATGTGGCATGTTGGTCTCCATTTTGTTTTTTATTTGTTGTGGATAAATTTTAGCTATATATCTGTAGCGCAAACTGAGTCGACACCTGGCCGCCGGGTTTCTATGCTGCTGCTGCAAGTTTGTAGCCATGCTCAAACTGATGTCTTTTTTGTCTAGTTTGTGAAGAGGGGGGCGTTGTTCACCGTAAATGATTTGTTTACTAGGTTCATTTTTGTGAATGTAACTATCTACTCCATCCGTTCCATGACATGTCAGTTTTGTTCTGACTTCTGAGCCAAACCTTGTGAACTCTGACCAAAGTTTAGCGAGAAAATACCATACCAAATTAACGTCAGCTGATAAATCTTCAACCGTGTTTCCCTAGTGTATGTACTCCCTACACAAGTCTCTAAAACGTCCTATATTAGTTTACCGAGGGAGTATTTATTTAGGTATTTTAGATGTTCATATCTTTTCAATACATCAAATCAACTGTAGCATCTAGACTGGGGATTTCCTGCAGCCTGAGCAAGAGCAGAGCCTTGACATTATGTCCAGAAAATTATCATGTTCATTTCTGTGCAAGTAATTATCATGTTCATTTCTGTGTAAGTGATGTTTGCCGTAAATGATGGCGTTGTCTACCTGTTTCATTTCTGTGAACCCGATCATCTAGTTCCTCATGTCTGAAATCAAGACGTGTTAGCTTTGTTCTAAGTCAGCTTCTGTAAAGTTTGACCAAGTTTATAGAAGAAGAAAAACATATCTCTGGTCTAACTCATGAAGTAAATCACGAAATACGTATTACACCTTAGATGGTCATTGCATCTAAACAGAGGCAACTCTGCATTGTTTCTGAATCACATTTCAGTAAAAAGTTAAATGGAATGTGGTAACAAATGCACCAAAAGATCAAGCAGGGTCACTGCTGTAGATTGCAGTGGCATGGATATTTACACCACATTGCTTGTTGACACTCAAACTACAATACATCAGGCCTTATTATAAGTAGCGAAACCATGGACTGAAGAGGCTCAGCCACATAGTGACCTGACTGAGTCATTCTAGTTTCTTGTATGTGTCCAGCCGGCTCAGAGCACCGTCTGGCAGAGCCTTCGTACTGTTGCTGATCACTTCCCTTGATTGTTTCAGCTCAGTCTTGCCTGCAATGAACCAATTCTCCTTTTATCCATTTGATTGGCTCCTATTATAATTGCAGAGGATAAGAAGAACTTGCTCTGTTCTTGCTTGTACACCAATCTCTGCTTCAACTGCTGCATTTACTTTCATGTAACAGTCTTGTACCCAATGCTTCAGTGGCAGTGCATCCTAAGCAATGGAGGCCTTTTTTCACATGCCAATGTATTTTCCATGTTGTGATGGAGGCCTTTTTTGCCTTGTCCACCCGAGAGGCCCTTGAGTTTGCTGGAATGTCGATTAACTTCCGTTCCGGCAAATTCGGGTACTCCATATGTCCTATTTTCAGCAAAGGTCATGCTGAAATTTTCCGTGAATTTTAGCATGACTTTGCTAAAAATAGGACATATGGGGTACTTGTGACTAATGCATGGGCCGGGGTATCTTAGTAGTTAATTAAGTAGGATCAAGTGCCCCGGCGTACTTGTGACTAATGCATGGCTTTTAGGGTGCCTCGGTGTCGATAAAAACCGAAATGATGAAAGCTTAGGCTTTTAGGGTGCCTCGGCGTCGAAAAACCCTCAATGATAAAAGCTTAGCTTTTAGGATGCCTCGGTGTCGACAAACCCTAAATGATGAGACCATGATCTTGTTCCTTGACAATAACCAACTTTTTGACCAAACTTTGTTCCTATTTATAGAGAAACATGGCCAACAACGATGAGGCCGGGGGTTCGGGCGGCAAGAAATTCTGGGAGCTGTCCCAGGAGATGGAGGAACAACCTCACTTGTATGAGGACGCCGCCTTCCCCACCGATCCTGAGACCACTGATGGTACCGCCGAGGATGACCCCACTGATGCCACCACTGATGGTGCCGCCGAGGATGCCACCACTGATGATGGCGGCGCACGCACAGATGGCAGCCAACCGAAGAGGCAACGGAAGGACCGGCGCCCGACCGTGCTCCGCACCCTCAAGGAGGAAGTTACTGAAGTGGACTCCGACGGGAATCCAACGGCGCCCGAACGAATAGTCAAGGGGTACTCGCTTCAGCTCGGGTGCATTCTCCGGAGCACCGTCTCGATCAACACCGAGAACCTGAGGCATCCTGACCGAGGGAATTTGCGCAACCTCCTCTTCACGAAGCTGCACGAACGATACAAGTTCCCCGCTGAATTTGAAAACACAAGCCTCAAAGGGAATAAAGTGAACAATGCTGCCCTCACGAAGATGAGCAAGGCCCTGTCTACTTGGAAAAGCAATGTGAAGAGAATGATCGAGAAAGGTGAGAGTTATGAGAAGATCAAGGAGAAAAATCCTTCGATCACCGAAGATGACTACAACGACTTCAAGATCAATTGCTCGAGCACCGCAAACTCCGAATCAAGTAAGTGGGGGAAAGAAATGCGGGAGCTGAACTTAGGGGAACACACACTCGGTCCCGGCGGTTACAGAGTGGCGGAGCCTATATGGGACAAGGAGGAGGCGGACCGTGCCGAGCAAGGCCTACCGCCCCTCTTCGATAAATACGGTGACAAGCAGACCAGGAACTTTGTCAGGGCCCGGTACAAGAAGGACCCGAAAACAAAGGAGCTTACCACGGATCCGAAGACCAGGGCGCTTGAGCTTGTTCTGGTAAGGAATACACCCCCGCGTAATTAGCTCCATATGGTTGCATTCTAATTAATGAAGCCAAATTTCTAAATGGTTCACATTCCTTCCGCAGGCGACTGAAAGCAGTAGCGCGGGGTCGACTAAGAGCAACCCTTGGGACACCACTCTAAATAGGGCGTTGAATGTAATGAAGAACAAGGATAAGCTCAGTAAGCCGACGTCAGCTGGTCGTGTGGCCGGCAAAGGCTTGTCGACAAAATGGTCGTCATACTATAACACTGGTGGGCGAAAGGAGAAAAAGACCAGCTCGGAAAGCCAGGCGCGCGAGGTTCAAGAACTCAGGGCACAGGTGGCGCGGATTCCGGAGATTGTCCAAGAGCAAGTGCAACAACAACTCGGAGCGACGATCACCGCCATTGTGCCTACCTTGATCCAGGGGATTAGTGCGTGGATTGCGGGCGGCCAACAGGGGCCGCCCCCGATTCCTAGCTTCACGGCCAGCAACTCGCAGAACGCGATGGCGGGGCCATTGGTGTCTCCGGCGGAGGCGGCATTGGTGTCTCCGACGCCGGCACGGGAGCTTAATGCACCCGGGTGTACGTCGGCCGGCACCTCTGCAGCAAGCGGCCCCTCCGTCAACTGCACGCCCGCCGTTGGCGGTGCCTCGACATTAGCCGAGCTCGACGCCATCATCACGGTAACTAATTAAGCCTCTCTCGGCCGAGGACTTCATCTCCTTGCCTTTGACTGGGCATCCCTGACGCCCTACATGTTTTCGCAGGGCGCCGCCGACGTTCCGTGCACTCTCCTGCACTTCGTGAACAACGAGTTGGTCGATGTCGCCAAGGGCAAAATCGTTCAACCGGGCAACCCCTTGTTCCACGGTACCCAGATGCCACCCAACTTGTTTAGGGTTCAACTGGTTCGGGTGCTGCCAGGCTGCGATGAGTTGTTACCTCCGATTCGACCCGTCGGGGCCGACGATGATGACGTGATGACCCTCAGCGCCTGCCTGAGCTGGCCCCTGCTTTGGCCGAAGAGCCAGATTCGTTTGGGGGCGGGGGACACCACCCCAAAGACAACACCGCCAGTCGTGCCGGCGCCAAGTCGGCCCCATGGCAAGACCGCCGCAACGGTGCCGGACATCCCTATGCCACTGGATCCAAACATGCATATGGCACAGGATCAGAACGACGACGACGACGATACATTTGCCAACGTCGATCAGTACTTTGCCGATCATGGGTACGGTGGCGACTTCATGGGGCCTCCTTCTCAAGAACCCAACCCAACAAAAGACGTGCGCGATCTAGCTGGTACCGCGGAGAAGCCAAGTTGCAACAGGCGTCGTCTGCAGTTCAGCTCTCAGGAGACGCCTCCAGCTGCCGACTTCACCGAGCCTCAGATAGGCGAGGTGCGAAATATGATCAGCCCCAACACACTCAAGAAGGCGGTCTGTGAGCAGAACTCGGTCCCATTACAGGAGAAGAAGAAGGCACGCAAAAGAAAGACTAACAAGGGTGCGGGCCAGCCGGCACCGAGTACGATCCGTGCTCAGGACGGGCCACCTTCACCTGAGGATATCTCGAGGAGGGTGCATGTGGCGGGTAGGCCGATGCTACCGAGAAATATGCTCGATGCTGCAACCGGTGCTATGCGGAGTCTGCATGACAGTGTTCTTTCTTTGGAGAAGCGGCGTCTCGGAGAGAAGGATGTGGCATACCCGGTTTTCGCGGCCAAGGTGCCAGAGGGCAAGGGCTTTGTGGATAACTCCATCGGGGGTACGATCGTCCTGCGGTTTGATGACATCCACGCTATGTTGAACCTTCATCCGCTGCACTACACCTTCGTTCGGCTATTTTCGCTGAGTATGGAGATGCGGATCATTCGCGACAAGACCCCGGACATCGTGATAGTCGACCCCTTCTACATGCGTGCCAAGATCTTGGGCAGCGCTGGGGACCGGCAAGTCGCGAGTTCTTACCTCGAAGGCGTCATTCTGGCAAACCAAGATAAGGATAACTTCCTCGTGCCTTACTTTCCCGAGTAAGTCCTCCCCTCAACCGCCCCGTAACATATGAATTCTTAGATTTCGATCGTTTTTCTTTTAACATTCCGTGTTTTCTGCAGTGACACACATTGCACGCTCATCCTCCTAAGCCCCAAATATTCCATGGCCACGTATTTCGACCCGGACCGTCAGTCGAACGTAGACTACACAAATGTCAAGAAGGTTCTTGATGATGTTCTCCCCGGCTACGTCAAATCTGGAGGCACCTTCACCAGGCCTATTCGTAAGTACGGCAAGCACGTGTTCTCCCACAATACGACGTTCTGCTGCGTCAAGCAGCCGCCTGGCGGTCAGAAGGGTGCCTACTACGCCATCCATCACATGCGGGCGATCGTACGGGACCATCATCAACTTCTGCTACCGAGTAGACTCAAAGATTGGGCCGCGAGCGTGTCGGCAATCCAGGACGCGGACATCAGACAAGAATTCTTTCGCATCCAGTCGGAGTTTGCGGAAATCATCCATCAAGATGTCCTTCGTACCTCGGGGCAGTTCTACCTCAGAAATCAACCGTCCAACAGTGACATCGACACAATCCTACAAATGCAGGCTGACAACGCCCGTTGTTTCATGACTCCCACGATAGACGGCGGCTTCATCCACGCTCCGGTCCCTTGAGTCGAGTCGAAAGCAGTGATGCTGTGTCTAGTTCTGAAACATCGATTGGCTCATGTTGTAATTAAACTTTAATGAACTTGTAGTATGTCTCTTTGGTTTCGAGAGTCGTTCAACTTAGATGTAATCGATGCTATTAATGTCTTGCTTTTCTCTTCCGATCGTTCTGTTGCATACTTATATATTGCTTATGTATTGTCTGTGAATTGGTACTAACGTTTCGTTTGGCTACTGCATAGCGATGCCGTGGTATGTCGTGTACAAGGGTAAGGTTCCCGGAGTCTACGACGACTGGGAGGAGTGTCGGAGACAGGTTCACCGATTCAGCGGTAACAGTTACAAAGGGTACGCCACTAGGGCCGAGGCCGAATCTAGATACGCCCGCTATCTAGCGGGAGAGGGGAGGGAGCGTTGGAGGAACCGGATGAAGACGAGTTTCATCGTGATGATGCTCATCGTGATGACCGCAGCTCTCTTCTATGTGATGGTAGTTTAGATGATCGATATCGACTTGTAATGTGAAGACAAACTCGCGGTCTCGAGACTTGTAATATAATGTTCTATCTTTGTTCGGTCTTTTCAATTCGGAGACTAATATGATGAATTGTATTCGGAGACTAAAATGATGAATTGTATTCAGAGACTAATCTTCTATTGTATTCGATGAATCTGTTGTTGATGTGTGCTGTCTATATTTTGTCCAATTATACATTTTGTAACCTGTGCAAAAAACAGAAAATAAAAAATAAAAAAACCTAATATTCATACTAATGGCGCATCACATCATAGTGCGCCATTAGTATGCCAAAGGATACTAATGGCGCATCATTAAACAGTGCGCCATTAGTATGCCGAAGTTACTAATGGCGCATCCTGTTGTTGTGCGCCATTAGTATGCCAAAGCACCTGGGTATACATGGCCCCCTGGGAGGCATACTAATGGCGCACTGTTGTATATACTAATGGCGCATCTAAGGTGCGCCATTAGTATACCAGATACTAATGGCGCACCAGTGGTGCGCCATTAGTAAAATATACTAATGGCGTGGCACTAATGACGCACTACTAATGCGCCATTAATGGCCAAATTAGGTGCGCCATTAGTAGGCCTTTTCCTAGTAGTGGGATATGGATTGTATGTGTTTCTTCCTGGTGCTACTGCTGTTTTACTAAAGAAACAGATGTAGTGTTTGCTTGTTCTGAAATTTTAGTTACCCTCATAGGTTCTTCAGTTAAAATGAATGCACACAAACATCTTTCAATTAATGTGGCCCTTCTCGTGTGGTTACAATAGACACAAGGAGTAGAGGTGGTATGTACGCACGAGTAAGAATCTTTTCACATGCATAATTAGTACTCCAAAGGTTATGGATATTTCCAGTGTACGTCATGTACAATTTTACCAGTACTGTCTATGTACTGAAAGGAATACATTTGGCAAAAAAAGTCATGTAAGATTCTACTATTATTGATGATAATAGATGGTGGAACTTCAGATAGAACATGTAAATTTGGATGCTTGTTTGAGGAATCACAGTAGCATGCTAAATACCATCTGCATCTATCAAAATACTATATATTCACGGCTATTCAGATCAAAATTGGAAGAAATACATATGCTATTCCAATCAATATACTTTATCTTGCATGCATCGCAATAAATTTAGGGGGATACATACTGCGGTGGATCTTTCCTATAAATAATGTCATTCTTTGTTAATTTATGCTAATTCAAACTATACTAATTATACATATTGTTCTTTCTGATTGTACAACATGGAATACATTGTTCTTCCATGCATATAAAGTGTACTTCTGTCACTTTTTGAGTGAAAGCTTGGCCTAGGCTACAACTTAAGATCATTGTATCCAAGATCCTATGACAAGTTCATTTAAACAACAACTCAAAGTAGTAGAGGCCAAGAGATAACACTTAACTGCCTTTATATCGTGAATCTTAGGTGAGCAAAATGGAACAGATCACCATGTGCCTTTATATCCTCAAACAAAGGTGAGCAAAATTGAACTAATCAGCATGCATCTTTATGTCGTCAATCCTAGGTGAGCAAAATGGAAAACTTTAGGCATAACATGGAGATTATACCACCTAGCTGGGTGTGTCAGTGTGAAATCTGGATATTAGCAAACAAATAGTCGCGTTAATACGAAAACAATACAATATTATTCAGTGGCACTATGAAATGCATGTATGTGAATTACACTTTCAGAGACAATAACTTCATACCCACTACCAACATGATAAACACTTTCACATGGGGCGTTTTGGTGCCCAGACTCATCTTCACCCGGTTAGAAAACAATTCGTAAAAAATTCAAAACAAATTCAAAAAATTCCAAATTTTTTGTGTGGTAGACAATTTGATGCGTGAGGCCCGCTCCAAATTTCACGTTATTTGGACATCTGAGGAGCTCTCAGCAAAAAAGACAAATCGGACCAAAACAATTCATGAACAGTAAACATTTTTACGGAACCCCAATTTGTCTTCTTTGCTGAGAGCTCTTCAGATGTCCAAATGATGTGAAAATTGGAGCGGACCTCACACATCAAATTGTCTACCACACAATTTATTTATTTTTTGAAATTTTCAAGTATTTGTTTTGATTTTTTTTGTCAGAGCGGGTGCAGATGAGCTCGAGGTGCAGAGATGGATTTTCACTTTCACATGATGATACTCATGAAAGCTACTTAATCATCCTGCCATGCTATTGGAGCTTTGATCTGCAGCTACACAAGATCAGAAAGTGTGTCTTAGGCTAATTTCTTGTTACGCTAATAGACTTCATGCATGCTAACAGATGTCTCGAGGTGTGGATTCTTAAATTCAATATCTTCCTTACTTGGTCCCATAAAGCATCTTCTAATGGTATGCTCGAAGTCAAGATTAGTACAGTCCAAAATCCACCATTACTTGTTTAGAAGACTGAAAATGTCTAGAATATCCCATAAAACTGTATAGGAGAAACTGACTTTGAATTTAGAATGGAAATCGAATATTGAGGGAGGCATCCTGAGGAGACTGAATATGCCACAAAATATTTGTTAGGTGCCCTAGAGAAGTCTTTAGTACAACCTATTGCTTTGGTTCTCTCCGACTATCATGCAGTCTAACTTCAGATAACTGGTTGTTTTTTAGGGTGAACATCATCACATATCTTTGCACAAAGGATTGTGTAGCAGCAATGGTGCTATTATATATACTTGAATTTCCCTATTCCAAGTGATGATGCATGAAGATGACAGTGTATATGTTTTTCTATATACATACTGAATCTTCATATATTTTACTTCCCTTTGAGCGCCATCTTGTAGCACAGTATTGCAGCTCCAAAGAAAAATTAACCTTGTAGGGGGATGTTGTTGGGGAACGCAGTATTTCAAAAAAAATCCTACGATCACGCAAGATCTATCTAGAACATGCATAGCAACGAGAGGGGGGAGTGTGTCCACGTACCCTCATAGAACGAAAGCGAAAGCGTTTAGTGACGCGGTTGATGTAGTCGAACGTCTTTGCGATCCAACCGATCATAGCACCGACTGTATAGCACCTCCGCATTCAGCACACGTTCACCTCGATGACGTTCCTCGATCTCTTGATCCAGTTGAGGACGAGAGAGAGTTCCATCAGCACGACGGCGTGGCGACGGTGATTGTCGGTGTACAAAAGTAGGGGCTCTCCTTTTGCACCCCTTTACTTGTGCACGGGCAGTCAGAGCCGCGCCCACGGCCACACTAAGCAGGGCAGAGGAGGGATGCCGAAGCACAAGACGACCAGAGCAACGCCAAGACCAGAGACGCAAAGAGAGCAAGAGGGCGAGGTGGACTCCCCCGGCAAGACCCTTGCCGGGTGGCTTCCGCAGCCTCAGCAAGATCCTTGCCGGGGCAACTTGCCTGACGCTAGCAGAGCGCGCCACCCTTGAGCCTAAGGGGTTCCCATGCCATATTGGAACCAAGGCTTGGGAGGCACCTCCGTGGTGGCATGCAGATCTTTGTAGAGATCATAGACACACAAGATCAGATGGAAACCAGAAGACGACGAGCCTTGGTGAGACCCTTTCCAAGGAGATCCACGAGACCCCCGGCAAGATCCTTGCCGGGGACGACCGCGTGCCGCAGCGAGACCCTTGCCGGGCCCTCGGTGAGATCCTTGCCGAGGGCGCCTGCGGGGCCGCAGCCAGGCCCACGTCTACCAAAGACTCCATCGCCGCTCCCATACAGCTGCCAGCTCGACCAGCTGAGCAAGCATCTGCGTGGCAGCGCAAGGCCTCTACACCAACTCAGCAAGCACCTACATGGTGACATGCAGATCTTCATGAAGGCTCCGCCACCGCGCCAGCCCAGCAGCCAGCCAACGTGGCGCTACAACGCCTCATCCGCTTGGACGCACGTCGGAGCCAGGCGAGGCGACGATAGCTGGGACGAGCTTCTTTGCGAGCCCCAATAAAGCAAAATGGGCACGTCAGCAGCGCAGTAAATGCGTTTGTCCGACGATGCCAAGGGATAGACTCAGCCCCTGTACACCTTTTCACCTCCTGTGTGCCATTGTGGCGACCCCTTTTTGTCTATAAAAGGAGGCCCGAGGCGTACTGAAGGGGGATTCGCAACTTATGGACTAGGGAGCCACCGCAGCTAGTTCAAGAACATAAGAACACCTACATATACATCAAAGCAGGACTAGGGTTTTACGCGTCTCCGCGGCCCGAACCTGGGTAAACGATTCGTGTGCTGACCGCCAGACCCGCTCTTTGCACAACCCCGCGCCCGCCAACCGTAGAAGGGACCCAGTGACCCCATAGGTGTCGTCTCCCACTGACATCTCTGGCGCACCAGGTAGGGGGTGCGCAGTTGTGAGAATCCGGTCTAGCAGTTAGTTTAGCAGTTCTTCATCGCCATGGCTCCCAAGAAAAAGACGATCACGCGTTCGGCTCGTCGGGGGCCGAACGGCCCGTACCAGTGCGGGTGAGTGGTGGGGCGATCGCGGACGGAAGCCGAGGCGTGGCTCGCGAACACCTGCATCGCTCTGGCAGCCAAAGCCTGGCGTGCGGGGTCGCTCGTGCGCGAGACGATGGGCCACACGCCACCAAATCCAAAGACGGAGCCAGGCCCCCCGCAGGCGGCGCGGGGCCCTCCAGAGGAGGCGTCGTGCCACCCACGGGCGGCGCGGCGACTTCCGGGGCGCCGGCGCCCCCGACGTGCTCTTCCCAGGTTGTGCGCAACGAGCAGCGTCACCACGCTGGCGACCCTAGGCACCGTCATGGGAAGAGTCTCGTGCATCACTCGCGGGGCGTAGATGGCCAGCACGCATGCTGAGGCGCTGGTGAAAATTGCATGCAGCCGCCTGGCCATGATCGAGCTCCTTCTAACGTGGTTAGAAGTCGGATCGCATCACGGTCCATGCAGCTTTAGCCACCACCCACGCCAGCAGAAGCTTTGGCACGCGCGAAGTTGCTCCTCGACTTTCCTCCTGCTACGGAGAAACTCGATGAGTGGAGAGCCACCATATGAAGCCTCGTCAGCGTTGCAAACAAAGATGAACCACGACCGGCGGGGCCCTCTGGCCGGTGCTCCGTCGAGCCACCGCATGCTAGTGGTGGAAGGATCGAGGGCGCTGCGGCCACGGTGCACTCTCCTCCTCCACGCGAGCCACCGCGGGTGTCGATCAGTCGTGACGACGCTTGTGATAATATTTCCATAGCGTCATCCGACCCACGGACCCACCGCGATCAGCGCCAAGTTCTTCGGGAGCGAGCCCGTGAAGACGCTTGAACCACCATCGAACGTCAGAGCGATGCACGCCACCAGTCAGATAGGCAGGCGGGGCCCACTATGGACCACCCAGCACCGGGGGGCTCTGGTGACCTACCCTATGAGGTGGGTTGCCCGGCCTTTACCCGTGAGCTACGGCAGTTCCAGTGGCCCTCCCACCGCACATTCAAGCCAGACGTTGGCGAGAAGTACAATGGCAAGACCCACCGGTCAAAGTTCCTCAGCATCTACACCATGCGATGCAAGCTGCTGGAGCCTGCGATGACAAGGTGCTTGCCGATTACTTCCCGCTGGCACTCAAACCCAATGTCATGTCATGGTTGATGCACTTACCGACGGATTCCATTTCTTCTTGGTCGGACTTGTGCCATGAGTTCATTGGCGCCTTTACCGGAGGCCACCAAGCTCATGGCCAGGCAAGCGATTTGCATATCATCCCCCAGAAGGAAGGTGAAACCCTGCACAAGTACATACAGAGGTTCATCCGAGTGCAGTACAACATCCCAGATGTTCATCCCGCCACTGTGATCAGCGCATTCCATCAGAATGTGCGCAACCGCAGGACGCGTGAAGAGCTGGCGATGAACAAGGTCAAAGATGTGGCCGAACTTTATGTTCTGGCCGATAGGTGCGCTCGAGCGGAAGAGGGGAGGAACTACCCCGGTGAGGACGCCGACGCGAAAACCGACTCCATAGACGAAGACGCGGCCACCCCAACGATAAAGGGTCGGCGGCGCAACAGGAAGCGCAAGGGCAAGACCGTGCTTGTCGTCGAGGGATCCGAGGACACCGGCGCTGCCAAGAAGGCCAAGGCAGACGACCCTGGCAAGGAAATTGCCGGGTGCGCCGCTTGCTGAGCCTTGGCGGCTGCCGACAAGCCGGGAGGCTCCGACAAGCAATATTGCAAGATCCACTGCAGCAAGGGCCACGACCTCCAGAACTGCTGGCAAGTCGAGCTGCTTGCTGAGAAGCAAAAAGCCGAGTATGAGAGGCGGGACAAGGAGAAGGGCCAGGATGGTGTCGAGGGTCTAGCAAGAAGCGTGGTGGCAAGAAGGCTGCCGCGAAAAGGATAATCAGTAAGAGAGGCCCGCTCGGGGCCACGACAAGAAGCAAGAAGATGATGATCATGACGAAGATGACGAGTCCGGCGAGCACGAGTTCCAGAAGGCTACGAAGGCCATGTGCGTTGATGGTGGCGCCTCGTTGCACACTTCTCACCGCCAACTCAAGCAGTGGGTGCGTGAGATTACAGCAACGGTACCATCCCTCGATGCTCAGAGGCCACTGAAATGCTCCAGCACGCTTATCATTTTCGACGTCGAGGACCACCTTGACCGCACGACTGCGGTCGGGTGTTTGTCATTGTTGGTCTCGCCAACAATACGCAACCTCAAGGTGACGAAGATGCTAGTTGATGGGGGGGCCGGCCTGAACTTGATCTCGCCCGTTGTGATCAAAAGGTTGCAGATTCCTGATTGAGACCTCGAAGAGACGGGCACATTTCAAGGGGTCAACCCAGGGAGGAGTCAGCCGAAGGGTAAGGTCACGCTGCCCTTGACGTTTGGAGGCGAGTTAAACTACAGGATGGAGAGGATTGTTTTCGATGTAGCTGAGATCCCCTTGCCCTACAACGGGATTCTCGGCCTCCCGGCACTAGCCAAGTTTATGGCGGTGTCGCATTACGCCTACAACACGCTGAAGATGCCGGGGCTGATGACCATCATCACCGTCCCCTCCGACAAGAAGGATGCACTGATATGCACCGACCAACTCTACCGGGAAGCAGTTGCAGCGACTGCCGCCAAGGCACTCGCTCCTACCGCTGGAGCCCCCGCAGGGAAGAAGACCGGCAAGACCTCTCACACCCACTCCGGCAAGCGCACCTCTTCGGAGTGTTGTGCTCCCGTCGAGGACGTGCCAGAGAGCTCCACCGGCAGGAGCAAGAAATCTAGAGCTGCACCACCAGAGACAAAGAGGGTGTCCGTCGAGGAGGATGGCATGGGAGGGGCTTTCACCATAAGCTCCACCCTGGACAGCAAATAGGAAAGCACGCTCGTCACCTTCCTATGGGCGAATGTCGACGTGTTTGCATGGCAAGCATCCGACATCCACGGGGTTCCCAGGGAGGTGATTGAGCACCATCTTGTTGTCTGTCCTCATGCGCGACCCGTCAAGCAGAAGGTCAGGAAGCAAGCTTTGGAATGGTAGGAGTTCATTATGGAGGAGATCAGGAAGCTGGAAGCGGCAGGCTTGGTGAGAGGGGTACTCCATCCGACGTGGTTGGCCAATCCATTAGTAGTGCGCAAGGCGAATGGGAAGTGGAGGCTGTGTATTGACTACACAAATATCAATAAGGCTTGTCCCAAGGACCCTTTCCCATTGCCGCGCATTGACTAGATTATTGACTCCATGGCCGAGTGTGATCTATTGTCATTCCTTGACGCCTACTCGGGGTACCACCAAATCTTCATGGTGAGAGAAGACGAAGAGAAGACAGCGTTCATCACCCCATGTGGCACGCATTGCTTTTTACGGATGCCTTTCTGGCTGAAGAGTGTTGGCTCGACGTTTGCAAGGGTGGTCCAGATTGGTTTTGAGCCCCAGCTACATAGAAATATGGAAGCTTATATGGATGACATAGTGGTCAAAACCAAAGACAGGGCGACACTTGTACAAGATGTGGAAGAGACATTTGCGAATCTGCGCAAGATCAACCTCAAGTTGAACCCTAAGAAGTGTGTCTTCGGTGTTCCGTCCAGCAAAATTCTCGGGTTGTTTGTGTCACAGCATGGGATCAAGGCAAATCCAGACAAGATCAAGGCTATTGAGCAGATTAGGGCACCCAGCGGATCAAGGACGTGCGTCGGCTCACTAGTTGCGTTGCTGCCATGAGCAGATCATCTCCAGGTCTGCTGAGCGTGGCCTTCCCTTTTTTAAAATCTTGAAAAAGGCGGGCCCAATGGAATGGACCCCAGAGGCCGAAGCAATGATGCAGGATTTGAAGAAATACATCTCCTCTACACCGATACTGGTTGCGCCCAAACCCCAAGAACCATTGCTGCTATACCTGGCAGCAACGAACCAAGTGGTCAGTGCTGCACAAGTGGTGCAGAGGGAGGTCAACGAAGAGGCAAGGCCCCCGACAGGGTCCGACGCTGGCGGGGCAGGGCCTGCGCAACCAGACGAAGTGATGCCGAAGAAGAAAATGATGCAGCACCCGGTTTACTTTGTCAGCTCCCTCTTGCAGGGGGCTAGGTCAAGGTACTCCGGTGTGCAGAAATTGCTCTTCGGCCTCCTTATGGCCTCAAGGAAGCTGCGTCATTACTTCCAGGCACACGAGATCACCGTCGTCACCCGCCTCCCGTTGCAACGGATATTGCATAACCCAGACGCAACCTGGAGGATTGTGGAGTGGGTTGTGGAGCTGTCGAGCTTTGGTTTGAAGTTTGAAAGTACTTCGAAAATCCAGAGCAGAGTCTTGGCAGAGTTCACTGCCGAGTGGACCTTGACGCCAGACGAAGAGATCCAGGAGACCACCCTCCCCGGCAAGGAGGCAAGTCGCAACTAGATTATGTACTTTGATGGGGCTTTCTCGCTGCATGGCGTCGGTGCTGGTGTGCTGCTCGTCGCACCCACCGGAGACCACCTCAAGTATGTAATCCAGATGCACTTTCCCAGGGATATGTCCACAAACAACACTGCTGAATACGAGGGGTTGCTTGCCGGTCTCAAGATCGCGGCAGACCTCGAGATCAAGAAGCTCATCATCAGGGGTGATTCGCAGCTTGTTGTCAGGCAAGTCAACAAAGATTATCAAAGCCCGTTGATGGCGGCCTACGTGGATGAGGTGAGGAAACTGGAGGAGCGCTTTGACGGTATACAGGCGGAGCATGTTTCCCGAGTGGAGAACGACATCGCCGACTACATGTCGAAGCGCGCTGCCTTCAAACTACCTGTGGAACCAGGTACTTTTGTGCTTCGGCTGACTCAACCATCCATTGAACCATCAACAAAGAACAAGTGAAGGAAATCAGGCCCCGGCAAGTACATTTCGCCGAGCTCCCAGGAGCCGTCGGCAAGTATGTTGCCGTGGGCACTGAGCCAGTCGTGGGCAACCGACTCCGGCGGGGTGTCAAGTCCTGGTTGTAGAGACAGCAACAGCTACTCTCATGGCAGAGGAAGTGCCTTTAGTCCTTGCCGTCGAGCCTCAGGCTCCGGCATGGGCGCAACATGTCATCCGATTCCTCCAAACAGGGGAACTCCCTGAGGAGCAGGGAGAAGCGGAGAAAGTAGCCCGTCGGTCTGCCATGTATCAGTTCGTCGACGACGTCCTGTACAGAAAAAGACCAAACGGTGTGAAATTGAAGTGCATTCCCCGGGAGGAAAGACTGGAGTTGTTGGCAGAGATACACGGAGGCATATGTGGCTCCCACATAGGGTCAAGGGCCCTTGCCGGCAAGGCATTCCGGCAAGGTTTCTTCTGGCTCACTGCCCTCCAGGATGCAATGGCACTAGTAACCAAGTGTGAAGCGTGTCAGTTCCATTTGAAGAAGCTTCATCAACCATCTCAAGCGCTCCAAACAATCCCTCTCTCCTAGACATTCTCGGTCTGGGGGCTCGACATACTGGGCCCCTTTCCCCGTGCTGTCGGAGGCTTTGAGTACTTGTACGTTGCAATCGACAAGTTCACAAAGTGGTCGGAGGTGGAGACAGTGAGAAAGGTGACAGCACAATCAGCCTTCAAATTATTCAAGGGGCTAGTCTCCCGTTTCGGTGTGCCAAACAGGATCATCACTGACAACGGCACACGGTTCACGAGCCACGCCTTCATGCAGTACATCCAGGACCTTGGCAGCAAGGTCTGTTTTGCTTCTGTTGCACATCCACGAAGCAATGGCCAGGCTGAGAGGGCAAATGCTGAAGTGTTGTGAGGCCTCCGGACAAGGACTTTTGACAGGCTACGCAGGTGCGAACGATGATAGATTGATGAATTGCCGGCGGTTCTTTGGTCAATCAGAACGACGCCAAATCGAGCCATCGGTCAGACACGTTTCTCCCTCGTTTACGGGGCAGAAGCAGTTCTCCCCACGAAACTCACATACGGGTCACCTCGAGTGCTCACTTATGATGAGCTTGAGCAAGAGCAGTTGCGGCAAGATGACGCGACGCTCCTTGAGGAAGATCATCTTCGGGCGGCTGTACGAGCAGCGCGCTACCAGCAAGCCTTGCGCCGCTACCATAGCCGCAAGGTTCATGCCCGAAGCTTTGAGGAAGGTGACCTTGTTTTTCAGCATGTTCAGCCGGCCAAGAATTCCAACAAGTTGACGCCAAAGTGGGAAGGCCCTTATCGGGTAGTATGAGTCAACAGGCCTGGCGCAGTCCGCCTGGAGACCGAAGATGGTGTTCTAGTGAGTAACTCCTGGAACATCGAACATCTTCGCAAGTTCTACCCATAAGGCG
>NC_057812.1:300888751-300894840 GCF_018294505.1 Triticum aestivum
AGGCGCAGACCTTGAGCATAAACAAATGAAGCGCGGGCGCCCTAAGTTATAGCATGCATGCTAGGTTGAGTCTCCCCTCGGTTATGTTGATAGTGCTTAGCGGCGGCTAACCCGTAACATAGAGGTCGAGTGTGCATCACTCTATTCCTTTCCGTCTTCTTTGGTTCGCAGGGTACATGGACATTTCTGCTAAGCTATTGGGAGGAAAAAGAACGGGCCAGCACTCCGGCCCCGGCAAGCCAAGGTTGCTGGGGGCTGCAGACACAAGGATCTAACCGCAGGCCAAGGTTGCCGGGGGTTGCAACGTCAGATAAGTTTTTCTCCCCCACTCCAGGCGCCCATATGAACCTTGAACGTATAAGGCTTCGCTCGCTCTCATACCATCTTTCCCCCTCCGTCCCGTGTCCGAAAGCTCTACTTTGGATCGGGACTTGGTTGTAGGGCGGTGGGAAGAGGGCGAGCGAAAGGCCTAATCCTACTCGGCCCCTACCTCCGCCAAGAGCGTGAGCGTAGTCAGGCCATATAACAGAGGACGGCAAGGCCTATTGCCGGGAGACCATGTTTATCTTAAGATAAAAAGGACGCGTTCCTCGGTGTGGCCCTCGCCCATGCGCAAACAAAACCCGGCAAACACCCTTCCTTTCATTCATACGTTGCAAACAAGTACAATTCATACAGAATGGGTACACGAGCAAGGGGGTTACAAATTTTGAAATCTAACATGTGCCCACAGACTTATAAACTAGAAAAGATAAGTGCCCCGTGATCCCCGTTCTTGCCCCTTTCCTCCCAGGTGCGGCAGGTGAAGGCAAAAAGGAAGGGACAGGGAACGCACCGATGGAGAGCTTGACGAGGAAGGCCCTCGGCAGAGCACACGGTGGAGGGAGGGGCGACGCGGTCAGTTGGAGACGAGGTCAACGTGCCCTGGTTCGATGCTCTCATCATCGCTGTCGCTGTCCTCCTCGTCACTCCCGCTTGAAGAGGAGTCTTCATCGTCGGAGGAGCTCTCCACGCAGCACTTCAGGAGAGTTCCAGAGTCTCCAAAGACCCTGACGGAGAGCAGGCCGTTCTCCATTAATTTGAAATAGAGAACGAGCCCCGCTGTCAGGCTATGGATGCGAGCGAATGTCTTCCATCCGCGGCGAAGATACATGACCTGAGGGGCGGCAAAGTCGACGTCGACCCGCGTGTCGCCGTTCTCGCAGCCCCTCATGCGCAACCTCAGGGTATGGGGCGGATCGAGCTCCATCTCCTGAGAGAATGGCGCGGGAAGACAAAGGCGATGACACGGTGGCCGACGCAGCCTGATGAAGAACTCATGAGGCTGGTCCCCGACGTGGCCCTCCATCGGAGGAGGCATCGCTGGCGAAGGCAAGGCCGGAGCGCCGCCGCGTCGCCCTCTTCCCCGATTGCCACGCCAGCCCCAGCCTCGCCCCCTCCCCCTTCCTCTCGTGGCCGGCTCTGCCGCCACGAGCTCTTGGGAAGGAAGGACGCGCTATCGACAGAGACCCTCGCCGCCACCGTCGAAGGACCAGCACCCCCTCTCGCCATGGCAGATGAAAGAGCGGAGCTGAGGTGGAAGGAGAGGGGTGATGAAAGATTGTGGGGGTGCCATCCCCCTCCCCCTTCTTATAAAGGGGTGGGGTCAGGACTCGGCCGCCCCACTCAGCCAATCCGACCATCAGGGGTGCAGAGAATCGAGGTCGACCCACTGCTCCCATCAGCAGCGACCCATTTCCCTGCCTCGCAATTCAAGGCCCGCACCCACTGCCTACCATCTTTAGAGCACGGGGGACACGTGGCGGGCGAGCAGAAATCGAGGGGACAGATGAGACGGATGTTCTCCACCCCATGGTCGTGGGGAGCGGGTGCCTTGAAGACCACGACCCGAGCCCACTCAGTAAATGAGTTGCGCCTCTGTGTTTTCCTCTTTTTCGAGGAAGGTCCGAGCTGCCTCTTTACCATGATGTGACACATGCGTGTGGAAACCGCCCCATGCATGACCCCCACGTCACACATGACCCTCCACGTCGCTTGTTCAACGCGGGTCGTTGGGAAGCGCAGCGGACGGAGAAATTAGTGCGGTAAAAATCCGCCCCACCTGCCCGTGCACCGTTCTGGGCCTAGCCCAACAACACGTCGCGCTTATGTGTGGACCAGGCCCGGGGGCTCCTGCCGGTGTACAAAAGTAGGGCCTCTCCTTTTGCACCCCTTTACTTGTGCGCGGGCAGTCAGAGCCGCGCCCACGGCCACACTAAGCAGGGCAGAGGAGGGATGCCGGAGCACAAGACGACCATAGCAACGCCAAGACCAGAGACGCAAAGAGAGCAAGAGGGCGAGGTGAACTCCTCCGGCAAGACCCTTGCCGGGGTGGCTTCCGCAGCCTCGGCAAGATCCTTGTTGGGGAAACTTGCCTGACGCCAGTAGAGCGCGCCACCCTTGAGACCAAGGGGTTCCCATGCCATATTGGAACCAAGGCTCGGGAGGCACCTCCGTGGTGGCATGCAGATCTTTGTAGAGATCATAGACACACAAGATCAAAGGGAAACTAGAAGACGACGAGCCTTGGCGAGACCCTTGCCAAGGAGATCCACGAGACCCCCGGCAAGATCCTTGCCGGGGATGACTGCGTGCCGCAGCAAGACCCTTGTCGAGGGCGCCTGCGGGGCCGCAGCCAGGCCCGCGTCTGCCAAAGACTCCACCGCCGCTCCCATACAGCTGCCAGCTCGACCAGCTGAGCACGCATCTGCGTGGCAGCACGCGGCCTCTACACGAACTCAGCAAGGGCCTGCGTGGTGGCATGCAGATCTTTGTGAAGGCTCCACCACCGCGCCAGCCCAGCAGCCAGCCAACGTGGCGCTACAATGCCTCGTCAGCTTGGACGCGCGTGGAGCCAGGCGAGGCGACGATAGCTGGGACGAGCTTCTTTGCCGTCCCCAATAAATCAAGAGGGGCACGTCAGCAGCGCATTAAATGCATTTGTCCGACGATGCCAGGGGATAGACTCAGCCCCTGTACACCTTTCCACCTCCTGTGTGCCACTGTGGCGACCCCTTTTTGTCTAAAAACGAGGCCCGAGGCGTACTGGAGGGGGATTCGAATCTTTTAGACTAGGGAGCCACCGCAGCTAGTTCAAGAACACAAGAACACCTAAATATACATTAAAGCAGGACCAGGGTTTTACGCGTTTCCGCGGCCCGAACCTGGGTAAACAATTCGTGTGCTGACCGCTAGACCCACTCTTTGCACAACCCCGCCCTGCCAACCGTAGAAGGGATCCCAGTGACCCTATAGGTGTCGTCTCCCACCGACAGTGATGATGAAGTTACCGGCGCAAGGCTTCACCTAAGCACTAGGATGATATGACCGAGGTGTGTAACTATGGAGGGGGCACCGCACACGGCTAAGAGAAGACCTGGTGTGCCTTTGGGGTGCCCCCTCCCATGTATATAAAGGAGGGGGAAGAGGAGGGCGGCCCAAGGGGGGCGCCATAGGGGGAGTCCTACTTGGACTCACGGTCCAAGTAGGATTCACCCTCGTCCCTTCCTATTCCAACTAGGAGAAGGAGGGAAGGAGGAAAGGGAGAAGGAAGGAGGGGGGCGCCGCCCCCTCCTAGTCCAATTCGGACTAGCTATGAGGGGGCGCGCGGCCACCCCTTGTGGCCCTTATCTCCTTTCCCCTGAAGCCCATTAAGGCCCATTACTTCCCCGACGAATCCCGGTAACTCTTGGGTACTCCAAAAAATATCTGAATCACTCGGAACCATTCCGATGTCCGAATATTGCCTTCCAATATATCGATCTTTACCTATCGACCATTTCGAGACTCCTTGTCATGTATGTGATCTCATCCGGGACTCCGAACAAACTTCGGTCATCAAATCACATAACTCATAATATAAATCATCATCGAACATTAAGCGTGCGGACCCTACGAGTTCGAGAAGTATGTATACATGACCGAGAAACATCTCCGGTCAATAACCAATAGCGGAACCTGGATGCTCATATTGGCTCCTACATATTCTACAAAGATCTTTGTCGGTCAAACCGCATAACAACATATGTTATTCCCTTTGTCATCGGAATGTTACTTGCCCGAGATTTGATCATCGGTATCATTATACCTAGTTCAGTCTTGTTACCGGCAAGTCGCTTTACTCATTCCGTAATGCATCATCCCGCAACTAACTCATTAGTCACATTGCTTGCAAGGCTTATAGTGATGAGCATTACCGAGAGGGCCCAGAGATACTTCTCTGATACATGGAGTGACAAATCCTAATCTTGATCTATGCCAACTCAACAAACACCATCGGAGACACCTGTAGAGCATCTTTATAATCACCCAGTTATGTTGTGATGTTTGATAGCACACAAGGTGTTCCTCCAATATTCGGGAGTTGCATAATCTCATAGTCATAGGAACATGTATAAGTCATGAAGAAAGCAATAGTAGTAAAACTAAACGATCATTATGCTAAGCTAACAAATGGGTCTTGTCCATCACATCATTCTCTAATGATGTGATCCCGTTCATCAAATGACAACACATGTCTATGGTCAGTAAACTTAACCATCTTTGATTAACGAGCTAGTCAAGTAGAGGCATACTAGGGACACTTTGTTTGTCTATGTACTCACACATGTACGAAGTTTCCGGTTAATACAATTCTAGCATGAATAATAAACATTTATCATGATATAAGGAATTATAAATAACAACTTTATTATTGCGTCTAGGGCATATTTCCTTCAGTCTCCCACTTGCACTAGAGTTAATAATCTAGTTCACATCGCCATGTGATTTAACGCTAATAGTTTACATCGCCATGTGATCAACACCCAAAGGGTTTACTAGAGTCAATAATCTAGTTCACATTGCTATGTGATTAACACCCAAAGAGTACTAAGGTGTGATCATGTTTTGCTTATGCGAGAAGTTTAGTCAACGGGTCTGCCACATTCATATCCATATGTATTTTGCAAATTTCTATGTCTACAATGTTCTGCACAGAGCTACTCTAGCTAATTGCTCCCACTTTCAATATGTATCCAGATTGAGACTCAGAGTCATCCAAATCGGTGACAAAGCTTCCATCCACATAACTCTTTACGACGAACTCTTTATCACCTCCATAACCGAGAAATATCTCCTTAGTCTTCTAAGGATAATTTTGACCGTTGTCTAGTGATCCACTCCTGGATCAATATCGTACCCCCTTGCCAAACTCATGGCAAGGTACACAATAGGTTTGGTACATAGCATAGAATACTTTATAGAACCTATGGCTGAGGCATAGGGAATGACTTTCATTCTCTTTATATTTTCTGTCATGGTCGTATTTTCAGTCTTACTCAACTTTACACCTTGTAATACAGGCAAGAACTCCTTCTTTGACTATTCCATTTTGAACTACTTCAAAATCTTGTCAAGGTATATACTCATTGAAAAATCTTATCAAGCGTCTTGATCTATCTCTATAGATCTTGACGCCCAATATGTAAGCAGCTTCATCGAGGTCTTTCTTTGAAAAAATCCTTTAAAACACTCCTTTATGCTTTCCAGAAAATTCTACATCATTTCTGATCAATAATATGTCATTCGCATATACTTATCAGAAAGGCTGTAGTGCTCCTGTCACGCCCGGATCGTTAAGCTACAGTAACCTCTACTAATGATGCCATGTCACCACGATTAAAGTGGTTAATCTCACGTTAGTTCACAACCGATCCAAAATTCAAATTTAAAATAAAGTCAAACAAAAAAATTTCAAACTTTAAAACTAAAATGTCCGGGTTGTGCCAAGTAATGCAGAGTTAATTGTGGTGAGGAAACCCCACTTTTATAAAATGTTCTAATACTCTAAAATGATTGAAATAGTAGCTAAAGCAATTAAATAAGTGCCTTTGATATTTTATAAAATCATAAACTATTTTATTTTGAGGTAAAACTTTTTAAGGTAGTGGGTTATTTTGAAACACTAATTTGGAGCTATTGTCATATTTTACTAAACAAAGAATAAAGTGTAACTAAAATAAAACAGAAAAGGAAAAAAATAAAAATAAAGAAAACCAGAAGAACAAAAA
>NC_057812.1:300895182-300922826 GCF_018294505.1 Triticum aestivum
CGATCCAAATCTGGATCGGGGGGAACGAACTGCACCACGCCGGCGCCCCTCGCCTGGACCTCGCCGGAGGCCGCCTCGCCGTCCTCCTCGACACCGCTGGAGCTGCCCCGCCGTCGTCTCCGCCATCATCGCCGCTGTCCTCTCCGTCGCGACCTCGACTCCTTCCCGAGCCCACTGCCCGAACCCCTACGGCCTCGGTGAGGACCCTGGTCCTCCTCTTCCCCTTGCCGGATGCCATCCGCCGTGACCGACCGCGTCGCTGCACGGGCCACAGCCCCGCTCCTAAGCCCCGCCGCGGCACCTCTGCAAGCGCATGAGCACGCGCTCAAGGCCGTGGCCTCCTTCCCGCGCCGCGCCTGGATCGGTGCCCCGCACGCGGCCCATCCGCGCGTTGTCCCGCCTCGCCGGCGCTACGATGGCCTCGCGCCACCACGCACCGTAGCACTGCTGCCGCTGCCCACCGCGGTCTTGCCCCCGCGCTGCCCCTGCTTCTCTCTGCTACTGCGGCGCCGCTCGCCTCGCTTCCGCACCCGCTGCTCCTGCTCCGCATCACCGCATGCTCGCGCCCGCCTCGCCTCAGGAAGGCCAAGCCCCTGGCTCCACCGTGCCACGCGCTGCTTGTCGCACCAGCGCCCCGCAGCTCCCGGCATTCCTCCACCCCTTGTGGCCCCTCCCCAATCTCCCGTTATTGCTGCAACCCTCCTGTGCCGGCGCTCTGCTCCTGCGCCTGCACCGGACGACCCGGGCTCATCGTCCCGTTGCACCCGCCGCGCCTCACCCGTCCGCCCCTCTCGCCCTTCTGCCTGCTGCTACCACATGCCACGCCGCGCCTCGCGTGCCTCTGGTCGCCGCGTTCGGCCAACGGCCACGCGCCCCGCCGGAGCTCCCCGCGGCTCCTGGATGAGGCCGCCGGAGTCCCCTGTCTCCCTTGCCCCTCGCGTACACACAGCCACTGCAGGGGCACATTGTGCCCCTGACAGGTGGGGTCGTCCCTTAAAAAGAAGAAGAGAATTTAAAGTAAATAAACAAATTAATTAATTAATTAATTAGCGAATTAATTAAGTTAATTAATCTTGTTTAACTAAATTAATTAAATGGGTTAACCTAATCTAGTAATTAAGCTAATTAACACTGTTTAGTTAGTCTGAGCCTATGACGAACGGGACCCACACGTCAGTTGACCAGTCAACGCCTCTGTTGACTGCTGACGTCATGCTGACGTCAGCGTGCACTGTTTTGGATAGTGTTAAATTAATTAATTGAATAAATGCTAAAATTGATTAAATCTTTTAAAATTAATATAAAATAAACCATAGCTCAGATGAAAATACTTTCTACATGAAAGTTGCTCAGAACGACGAGACGAATTCGGATACGCAGCCCGTTCGTCTGCCACACATCCCTAACCTATCAAACTCGCAACTTTCCCCCTCCGGTTCAGCTGTCAGAAAACGCGGAACACCGGGTATACTTTCCCGGATGTTTTGTGATGCTTTGTTTGCTCCGTATTTACTGTTTCTTCCCCCTCTTCTTTCCTGGTAGACCCCGAGACTGACGCTGCTGCTAGTACCCCGATCGACTATGGTGTTGACGACCCCTCCTTCTTGTCAGAGCAACCAGGCAAGCCCCCCCTTGATCACCAGATATCGCCTACTCTCCTCTATACTGCTTGCATTAGAGTAGTGTAGCATGTTACTGCTTTCCGTTAATCCTATTCTGATGCATAGCCTGTCCTTGCTACTACTGTTGTTACCTTTACCTGCTATCCTACTGCTTAGTATAGGATGCTAGTGTTCCATCAGTGGCCCTACACTCTTGTCCGTCTGCCAAGCTATACTACTGGGTCGTGATCACTTCGGGAGGTGATCACGGGCATATACTATATACTTACACTGTTAAATTACCGGTGATATTGTTTGGAGATGGGGGCTGAAGGGGAAGGTGGCTCCATCCAGGTAGTGGTGGGCCTGAGTTCCCGACGGCCCCCGACTGTTACTTTGTGGTGGAGCGACAGGGCAGGTTGAGACCACCTAGGAGAGAGGTGGGCCTGGCCCTGGTCAGCGTTCACGGATACTTAACACGTTTAACGAGATCTTGGTATTTGATCTGAGTCTGGCTACTGGCCTATATGCACTAACCATCTATGCGGGGACAGTTATGGGCACTCGACGTCATGGTATCAGCCGAAGCCTTCATGATGTCAGCGACTGAGCGGCGCGTGCCGGGTTGGACCGCACAACGCAACTTCCTTTGTAATGGAGGTTGCTAGGTCTGCTCTCCGGCCGCGTACGCAACGTGCAGGTGTGCAATGGGCGATGGGCCCAGACCCCTACGCCATAGGATTTAGACCGGCGTGCTGACCTCTTTGTTGTGCCTAGGTGGGGCTGCGATGTGTTGATCTTCCGAGGCCGGGCATGACCCAGAAAAGTGTGTCCGGACAAAGGGGATCGAGCGTGTTGGGTTATGTGGTGCACCCCTGCAGGGAAGTTAATCTATTCGAATAGCCATGATCTTCGGTAATAGGACGACTTGGAGTTGTACCTTGACCTTATGACAACTAGAACCGAATACTTAATAAAACATACCCTTCCAAGTGCCAGATACAACCGGTGATCGCTCTCTCACAGGGCGACGAGGGGAGGATCATCGGTTAGGATTATGCTATGCGATGCTACTTGGTGAACTTACCATCTACTCTCTTCTTCTGTTGCAAGATGGAGGTGGCCAGAAGCGTAGTCTTCGACAGGATTAGCTATCCCCCTCTTATTCTGGCATTCTGCAGTTCAGTCTACCGATATGGCCCTTTACACATATACCCATGCATATGTAGTGTAGCTCCTTGCTTGCGAGTACTTTGGATGAGTACTCACGGTTGCTTTTCTCCCTCTTTTCCCCCTTTCCCTTCTACCTGGTTGTCGCAACCAGATGCTGGAGCCCAGGAGCCAGACGCCACCGTCGATGATGACTCCTACTACACCGGAGGTGCCTACTACTACGTGAAGGCCACTGACGATGACCAGGAGTAGTTTAGGAGGATCCCAGGCAGGAGGCCTGCGCCTCTTTTGATCTGTATCCCAGTTTGTGGTAGCCTTCTTAAGGCAAACTTGTTTAACTTATGTCTGTACTCAGATATTGTTGCTTCCGCTGACTCGTCTTTGACCGAGCTCTTGTATTCGAGCTCTCGAGGCCCCTGGCTTGTAATATGATGCTTGTATGACTTATTTTATTTGTAGAGTTGTGTTGCGATATCTTCCCGTGAGTCCCTGTTCTTGATCGTACACGTTTGCGTGTATGATTAGTGTACGATTGAATCGGGGGGGCGTCACAGCTCCCACTCACTTTCTTATAAATACATGCTTCACCACAAGTCTGTATAAAACTATATGCTTTGATCAACTCATCAAAGCGTATATTCCAACTCCGAGATGCTTGCACCAGTCCATAGATGGATCGCTAGAGCTTGCACATTTTGTTAGCACATTTAGGATTGACAAAACCTTCTGGTTATATCATATACAACTTTCTTTAATAAATCCATTAAGGAATGCAGTTTTGACATCCATTTGTCAGATTTCATAAAATGTGGCAATTTCTAAAATAATTCAGACAGACTTTAAGCATCGATACGAGTGAGAAAATATCATCGTAGTCAACACCTTGAACTTGTCAAAAACCCTTTTCGACAATTCGAGCTTTGTAGATAGTAACACTACTATTAGCGTCTGTCTTCCTCTTGAAGATCCATTTATTCTCTATGGCTTGCCGATCATCGGTCAAGTCAACCAAAGTCCACACTTTGTTCTCATGCATGGATTCCATCTCAGATTTCATGGCTTCAAGCCATTTCGTGAAATCTGGGCTCATCATCGCTTCCTCATAGTTCGTAGGTTCGTCATGGTCTAGTAACATGACTTCCAGAATAGGATTACCGTACCACTCTGGTGTGTAGTACTCTGGTTGACCTACGAGGTTCAGTAGTAACTTGATCTGAAGTTTCATAATCATCATCACTAACTTCCTCACTAATTGGTGTAGGCATCACTGGAACTGATTTCTGTGATGAACCATTTTCCAATTCAGGAGAAGGTACAACTACCTCATCAAGTTCTACTTTCCTCCCACTCACTTCTTTCGAGAGAAACTCCTTTTCTAGAAAGGATCCATTCTTAGCAACAAATATCTTGCCATCGGATCCGTGATAGAAGGTGTACCCAACAGTTTCTTTTGGGTATCCTATGAAGACACATTTCTCATATTTGGGTTCGAGCTTATCAGGTTGAAGCTTTTTCACATAAGCATCGCAGCCCCAAACTTTAAGAAATGACAGCTTAGGTTTCTTGCTAAACCACAGTTCATACGGTGTCGTCTCAACGGATTTAGATGGTGCCCTATTTAACGTGAATGCAGCTGTCTCTAATGCATAACCCCAAAACGATAGTGGTAAATCGGTAAGATACATCATAGATCGCACCATGTCTAGTAAAGTACGGTTATGACGTTCAGACACACCATTACATTGTGGTGTTCCAGGTGGCATGAGTTGTGAAACTATTCCATATTGTTTTAAATGAAGGCCAAACTCGCAACTCAAATATTCGCCTCCGCGATCATATTGTAGAAAATTTATTCTCTTGTTATGATGATTCTCCACTTCACTCTGAAATTCTTTGAACTTTTCAAATGTTTCAGACTTGTGTTTCATTAAGTAGATATACTCATATCTGCTCAAATCATCTGTGAAGGTCAGAAAATAACGATACCCGCCGCGAGCCTCAACACTCATTGGATCGCATACATCAGTATGTATTATTTCTAATAAGTCGGTTGCTTGCTCCATTGTTCTAGGGATCGGAGTCTTAGTCATCTTGCCCATGAGTCATGGTTCGCAAGCATCAAGTGATTCCAAAAGCCCATCAGCATGGAGTTTCTTCATGCGCTTTACACCAACATGACCTAAACAGCAGTGCCATTAGTATTTTGCACTATCATTATCAACTTTGCATCTTTTGGCATCAATGTCATGAATATGTGTATCACTATGATCAAGATTCAATAAACCATTCACCTTGGGTGTATGACCACAAAAGGTTTTATTCATGTAAACAGAATAGCAATTATTCTTTGACTTAAATGAATAACCGTATTGCAATAAAAATGATCCAATCATATTATGCTCAATGCAAACACCAAATAACATTTATTTTAGGTTCAACACTAATCCCGAAGGTAAAGGGAGTGTGCGATGGTGATCTTATCAACCTTGGAATCACTTCCAGCACACATTGTCACCTCGCCCTCAACTAGTCTATGTTCATTTTGTAACTCCTGTTTCCAGTTACTAATCATAGCAACTGAACCAGTATCAAATACCCAGGGGCTACTATGAACACTAGTAAAGTACACATCAATAACATGTATATCATATATACTTTTGTTCACTTTGCCATCCTTCTCATCCGCCAAGTATTTGGGGCAGTTCTGCTTCTAGTGACCATTTCCTTTGTAGTAGAAGCACTCAGTTTCAGGCTTGGGTCTAGCTTTGGACTTCTTCATGGGAGTGACAACTTGCTTGCCATTCTTCTTGAAGTTCCCTTTCTTTCCCTTGCCCTTTTACTTGAAACTAGTGGTCTTGTCAACCATCAACATTTGATGCTTTTCTTGATTTCTACCTTCGTTGATTTCAGCATCACAAAGAGCTCGGGAATCATTTTCGTCATCCCTTGCATATTATAGTTCATCACGAAGTTCCAGTAACTTGGTGATGGTGACTAGAGAACTCTATCAATCACTATCTTATCTAGAAGATTAACTCCCATTTGATTCAAGCAGTTGTAGTACTCAGACATTCTGAGCACATGCTCACTGGTTGAGGTATTATCCTCCATCTTGTAGGCAAAGTACTTGTCAGAGGTCTCATACCTCTCAACTCGGGCATGAGTCTGAAATATCAATTTCAGCTCTTGGAACATCTTATATGCTCGGTGGCGTTCAAAACGTTTTTGAAGTCCCGATTCTAAGCCGTAAAGCATGGCGCACTAAACTATCAAGTAGTCATCATACCGAGCTTGCCAAACATTCATAACGTCTGTATCTGCTCCTGCAATAGGTCCGTCACCTAGTGGTGCATCAAGGACATAATTCTTCTGTGCAGCAATGAGGATAATCCTCAGATCACGGATCCAATCCGCATCATTTCTACTACCATCTTTCAACTTATTTTTCTCTAGGAACATATCAAAAAATAAATGGGGAGCTATAACGTGAGCTATTGATCTACAACATAATTTGCAAATACTATCTGGACTAATATCATGATAAATTAAAGTTCAGTTAAACATATTACTTAAGAACTCCCACTTAGATAGACATCCCTCTAGTCATCTAAATGATCACGTGATCCATATCAACTAAACCATGTCCGATCATCACGTGAGATGGAGTAGTTTTCAATGGTGAACATCTCTATGTTGATCATATCTACTATATGATTCACGTTCGACCTTTCGGTCTCAGTGTTCCGAGGCCATATCTGCATATGCTAGGCTTGTCAAGTTTAACCCGAGTATTCCGCGTGTGCAAAACTGGCTTGCACCCATTGTATGTGAACATAGAGCTAATCACACCTGATCATCACGTGGTGTCTCAGCATGACGAACTGTTGTAGTGGTGCATACTCAAGGAGAACATGTATACCTTGAAATTTAGTGAGGCGTCATCTTATAATGCTACCGCGGTACTAAGAAAAATAAGATGCATAAAGGATAAACATCACATGCAATCAAAACATGTGACATGATATGGCCATCATCATCTTTTGCCTTTGATCTCCATCTCCAAAGTACCGTCATGATCTCCATCGTCACCGGCATGACACCATGATCTCCATCATCTTGATCTCTATCAACGTGTCGTCACATGGTCGCCTCGCCAACTATTGCTTTTGCAACTATTGTTATCGCATAGCAATAAGGTAAAGCAATGATATGGCACTTGCATCTTATGCAATAAAGAGACAACCATAAGGCTTCTGCCAGTTGCTGTTAACGGTTACAAAGCATGATCATCTCATACAACAATTTCTATCTCATCACGTCTTGACCATATCACATCACAACATGCCCTGCAAAAACAAGTTAGACGTCCTCTACTTTGTTGTTGCAAGTTTTACATGGCCGGTACGGGCTTCTAGCAAGAACCGTTCTTACCTACGCATCAAAACCACAACGATTTTTCATCAAGTGTGCTGTTTTAACCTTCAACAAGAACCATGCATAGTCAAACTCGATTCAACTAAAGTTGGAGAAACAGACACCCGCTAGCCACCTGTGTGCGAAGCACGTCGATAGAACCAGTCTCATGAATGCGGTCATGTAATGCCGGTCTGGGCCGCTTCATCCAACAATACCGCCGAATCAAAGTAAGACATTGCTGGTAAGCAGTATGACTATTATCGCCCACAACTCTTTGTGTTCTACTCGTGCATATAACATCTACGCATAAACCTGGCTCGCATGCCACTGTTGGGGAACGCAGTATTTCAAAAAAAAATCCTACGATCACGCAAGATCTATCTAGGATATGCATAGCAACGAGAGCGGAGGGTGTGTCCATGTACCCATGTAGACTGAAAGTGGAAGTGTTTAGTAACATAGTTGATGTAGTCGAACGTCTTCGCGATCCAACCGATCCTAGCACCGAACGTACAGCACCTCCACGTTCAGCACACATTCAGCTCGATGACGTCCCTCAATCTCTTGATCCAGTTGAGGACAAGGATAGTTCTGTCAGCATGACGGCGTGGTGACGGTGATGATGAACTTACCGGTGCAAGGCTTCGCCTAAGCACTAGGACGATATGACCGAGGTGTGTAACTGTGGAGGGGGCACCGCACACGGCTAAGAGAAGACTTGGTGTGCCTTTGGGGTGCCCCCCTCCCACGTATATAAAGGAGGGGGGAAGAGGAGGGCGGCCCAAGGGGGGAGTCCTACTTGGACTCCAGTCCAAGTAGGATTCGCCCTCCCCCCTTCCTATTCCAACTAGGAGAAGGAGGGAAGGAGGAAGAGGGGAGAAGGAAGGAGGGGGGCGCCGCCCCCTCCTAGTACAATTAGGACTAGCTATGAGGGGGGTGCGCAGCCACCCCTTGTGGCCCTTATCTCCTTTCCCCTGAAGCCCATTAAGGCCCATTATTTCCCCCAACGAATTCACGTAACTCTCCGGTACTCCGAAAAATATCCGAATCACTCGGAACCATTCCGATGTCCGAATATTGCCTTCCAATATATCGATCTTTACCTCTCGACCATTTCGAGACTCCTCGTCATGTCCGTGATCTCATCCAGGACTCCGAACAAACTTCGGTCATCAAATAACATAACTCATAATATAAATCATCATCGAACATTAAGCGTGCGGACCCTTCGGGTTCGAGAACTATGTAGACATGACCGAGACACATCTCTGGTCAATAACCAATAGCGGAACCTGGATGCTCATATTGGCTCCGACATAATCTATGAAGATCTTTATCGATCAAACCGCATAACAACATACGTTATTCCCTTTGTCATCGGTATGTTACTTGCCCGAGATTCGATCGTCGATATCATTATACCTAGTTCAATCTCGTTACCGGCAAGTCTCTTTACTCATTCCGTAATGCATCATCCCGCAACTAACTCATTAGTCACATTGCTTGCAAGGCATATAGTGATGAGCATTACCGAGAGGGCCCAAAGATACCTCTCTGATACACGGAGTGACAAATCCTAATCTCGATCTATGCCAACTCAACAAACACCATCGGAGACACCTGTAGAGCATCTTTATAATCACCCATTTACGTTGTGACGTTTGATAGCACATAAGGTGTTTCTCCGATATTTGGGAGTTGTATAATCTCATAGTCAGAGGAACATGTATAAGTCATGAAGAAAGCAATATCAATAAAACTAAACGATCATTATGCTAAGCTAACAAATGGGTCTTGTCCATCACATCATTCCCGTTCATCAAATGACAACACATGTCTATGGTCAGAAAACTTAATCATCTTTGATTAACGAGCTAGTCAAGTAGAGGCATACTAGGGACACTCTGTTTGTCTATGTATTCACACATGTATTAAGTTTCCGGTTAATACAATTCTAGCATGAATAATAAACATTTATCATGATATAAGGAAATATAAATAACAACTTTATTATTTCCTCTAGGGCATATTTCCTTCAGATGTTTGTCGCCTCCAGCTGTTCAAGTGTCCTCCATTGCTGGCTTTCTCTAGCAAGATCTACCAGTGCCATGCGAGATCCTTTTGATATGTTGTGTTCATCCACCACTGTTCCAAGCAAATATAAATGATTGACCACATCAAAATCATCGATCCATCAATAACTTTATGTGAGAGTATCCTAAGCCACAACCACGTAATATACAAAGTCCTAAAACATTATGTATGACTTTTCGTATTTTTGGCATTCACGTAAGTTTTGTACCTATACCTGGACTCCTTTGGGAATGTATCTCAACATTAGAGATATTAGCAAGATGGGTTCGGTGGACGTTTGTCAACTCCCTCTGTTCCAATGCCATCCTCTGTCTTCTAGTGTCATGCTCAGTCGGCACTCTGTAGCACATTAGAGATATCATTTCAACAAATCCAGCAATAGAAAAAACAAAATAAAAATAAGTTTGATCAACCAATAAAGAAAAAAGTTCACATGTATCACTCAAAGTAATTTTCCTTCAGGACAATACAATTTACCTGAAAAAGCGATGTCCTTATAATGTTAGGTATTCACTATGTTAACATTATCAGTGGCAAACAATGTGTACACCTGCTCATTTGGTGCTCATGTTAGTGATTTACTATGTTAATCTTTTGCCTTGTAGATTAAGCACATATACCCTCTATGAAACATTATCAGGGAGCAGCGATAGGTTTGGCCATGACTTTACTTGACTGAACTCGAGGATAAGGCAAGGAGGTGGAGTGGAAGATTCACCCTGCCCTGGAGTAAAAGCAGCGCTTGACTGAACAAAGTGTGCGCATCTGCACCCATTTCTACCGTAAGTGTGCCTGCCTGCCAATCCTGATCGTAAGTTCCCCCATTGCAAAATACATTGTGCATGCCTTAATTTGTGTCTGTAAATATGGCAGGATGAATCATCAGTAAAACTCTTAACCAACCTATAGTCAACTTTGTCTTATAATTGATTGTTTTTGTGCTGAACGTCTTTGCACTCATGAGAATGGCTTCATCCGAGCATGTGGGCATGGTGAAATGAAAGGATTATTGAAGCATCAATCGAAAGAAATTCATAATGGACCAAAGAAGAGAAGGCTTCAATCAAGAACGCATCAACCAGTCATACAGAAAGGAAGAAGAAGGTACCATGTCATTTTTGAATTTCCCTTGCGTTGGTAGTACCGGGCCTACCGGCCGGTGCCACTCGCCATCACTACAGCAATAACATCCTCATGGAAGAGGCATACGGTAGCACCAGTCCTCCTGTCGTGGTGGAGACCACAGCCATGACACGTTGCTCCTACGAGTGGCCCTCGGCCCAGCTCTCCGCAGCACAGCCGCATCACGCGGTGGAGGAGGCCCCGCACTCAAGTCTGAGCACCTGCCGCTGTCGGCGACCTCAACGACGTCGACGCGGCTCGACGCCCGGCTTGCACGCGCAAGCGGCAGCCTCGGCACGCTCACTGTCCACGACAACGGCGACCCATGACGACCGCGCCCGCACGTTGCCCCTGACGCGACGGCGACCTTGGCTGCACCGACCCACTGGAGGCACGGCTAGCGCCTAGTGCGCGCGGTGGCCCCCGGCCCCGATACCTCTGCTCCCGACTGAGACGTGCCCGGCGCACGTGGTGGCCAGCGGTCTGCGGCACGCGGTGTCGCTCCCCGGCACACCGGCGTGAGAGAGCGAGGCGGCCAGGTCCGACCGACAGAGCCCCCTCGTGTGTTTTTTTTTTGAGAAATCTCACCACTTTATTGGATAGTAATGTTCATAAGTACACGGTTTGGGTCATGAGGAACCCCCAACCAGACATGTCTACCTAAGCCAAGATTACAAGCAAACTTGGCGAGATTGTGAGCCTCAAAATTATGACTCTTATGCTCATGAACGAAATTACAGAAACTTAAGCTAGTTCTACGAGCTACTATTTCATGAACAATTGCCGAATGTGGTCCTCCCGTGCCCTGATTTATGTCCTTGACTACATTCTGGTAGTCTGATGCTATCAGTAGTTGCTGAATATTCAGATCCTCTACAAGTGCAAGCCCCTCCCTACATGCATAAGGTTCCAGGATCACCGCATCATTTACTCCTCGAAACACCACCGCCAACGACCCCAAGTAAGCTCCAGAGTGGTCTCGACAAATCGCAGCTACTGCTCCTCCACGTCGATGGCGGGCCACAACACCATCTACATTGATTTTCTGGGTGTGGATCGGTGGAGGTATCCAACGTTGCTGCACATTACTGGAAGGTACACTCGCTGGTTTAATAGCCCCAGCTTTCAGAAATTGATCTAGCTCATTTATGTAGGAGTTGACAAAAGAGAAAACCTGATATGGACTTTGAAAGATTGCTTCATGTATTGCCTTTTGCCTCGCATACCATATAGACCATAATGTGATAACCATCCATGCAAACTCCTTCTGGTCCAACACATCATTCATTTCAAAAAGCCAACTCTTAGCACTGGATTCAGTGTTCGCTGTCATTTTAGATACTGGATTGTCATCAGTGAGCGCCCAAGTGCATCTGGCATTTGTACAGGATATTAATGCATGGCACCATGAATCCACACACCCGTAGAGTGGGCATGCATCCTGCTCAGCCATGTTGCGGTGCTTCAGCACATCCGTCGTTGGCAAGGAGTGTCGAGCTAACCTCCAGGCAAAGATCTTGACCTTCGAAGGAACTACCATGCTCCAAAGCGAAGACCACGAATTCACTTCCCTCTTCGTGTCTGACTGACCCGCTCTTCCTTCCAACCAATTCTCTCGTTGCATTTTTGTAGTGACCATGAACTTATATGCTGAACTGACCGTAAACAGTCCCCTACCATCAGGGTGCCACGCCCAGAAATCAGAAATGTTCCTAGTGCACACCGGAATCCTCAAAATTGATTCTTTGTCGATCGGTAAGAAAGTGGCACGTATAAGTTCTTCATTACATGAAGTTGTTGCTGGTAAAAGGAGCTCTGAAACCATCCTGGGAGGGTTTGACACCAAGGAGGTAATAGGGCGAAGCGGAGCCTCCTTGGGAATCCAATTATCGTCCCATATGTCAGTTGTTTGTCCATTGCCAATGCGTCTGATTATTCCTTGTCTTAGAATATCTCTCCCTTCTAATATTGCTCTCCAAATCTGAGAAGGTCGAGATCCAAGCTCCGCATTGAGGAAATGAACATTAGGGAAATATGATGCTTTCAAGATGCATGCACTCAGCAAGAACGGTTCCTGTAAGATCCTCCATGACTGTCTTGCAAGCAATGCAAGGTTGAAAAGTTCTAGGTCCCTGAAACCCAGGCCACCTAGGTATTTCGGTCTAGTCATTATTTCTCATGAGACCCAAGCTGGCTTCCTCCTCCCTTGTTTGCACCCCCACCAACATTTTCTGATGAGAGAACTTATGTGCTCACATAAACCTCGAGAGAGCTTGAAACAAGACATCGAGTAGACCAGAATCGACTGGACAACTGACTTTATAAGCACCTCCTTTCCACCAACTGATAAACATTTTCCCATCCATCCTTTCACCTTATCCCACACACGGTCACTCAAATGTTTGAAGGTGCCCTTCTTTGAGTGCCCAACATCCGTTGGCATCCCCAAGTATCTATCCCTCAAAGATTCATTTGGTACTTGTAAACAACCCTTGACAGCATCTCTTACTATTTGTGGGCACCCCTTGCTAAAGAAAATTGACGACTTATCTTTGTTGATTCTCTTTCACGAGGCCATACAATATGTATTCAAAAGGTTTGACACCTCCTCTGCTCCATTAACACTCGCCCTAAAAAACAGCAGGCTATCATCCGCGAATAAAAGGTGGTTCACCGGCGGTGCCGATGGTGCCACCTTAATGCCGCCGAGGTGGGATGATTGATTCTGAGAATTTAAAAGGCACGAAAGGCCCTCTGCTGCCAACAAGAAGAGATATGGAGAGATTGGATCTCCCTGACGAATACCCTGTGTCGGTTTAAACTCCTCCAATTTACTACCATTGAACAAAATTGAAAAAGAAACTGTGCTCACCATTTTCATCAAAGTGGCCAGCCAAGGTGCAGCAAAACCCAGTTTTTTCATGATTGCTTCCAGGTAACTCCACTCCATCCTATCATAAGCTTTCATCATATCCAACTTGAGGGCACAATGGGCACTATTTTTTGACCGGTTCCTTTTCATAAAATGTAAACACTCATATGCTGAGATGATATTGTCTGTAATAAGCCTTCCAGGAACAAACGCCGATTGCTCTTCAAAAACAACATCGGGCAGAATCTCCTTCAAGTGATTATCCAGTACTTTGGAGGCAATCTTGTAGAAAACATTACAAAGGCATATCGGACGAAATTGTGACAGGAGAGTGGGGTTTGATACCTTTGGGATAAGAACCAGCATCGTATCATTTATGCACTCTAGATTATCCTCCCCGCGTACGATGCCCAACACTGCCTTAGTAACTGCAGCTCCACATATGTCCCAGTGACGTTGGAAGAAGTGTGCTGGAAAACCATCGGGCCCAGGAGCTTTTGTTGGAAACATTTGGAACAATGCCTTTTTCACCTCTTCCTCCTTATACGTTGCCATTAGGATGTCATTCATTGCTGCTGTTACCTTAACTGGGACATGTTGTAGCACATCATCCAAACCTTGCACACCCTCTGAAGTGTAAAGAGTTTTGTAGAACTCCATAGCAAGTTTTTGCATCTCAGTCAAATCATCAGTAAGCTGCCCATCCGGCTTTTGTAGAGCTTTAATCAAATTCTTTCTGCGCCAAATTGATGCACGAAGATGGAAAAAAATGTGTGTTGCGATCTCCTGCAGATAGCCATTCGACCCGTGATCTCTGTCTCCACATCACCTCTTCACTCATATAAAGCTCAATCAGACTGTCATTAACCTTAATCTCTGTATGGCTCAGCCCCACTCTTGCATGATTAGACCGCAACCTTTCAAGTTCTTTTTTCAATTTTCTGATCTCGCCGCGGACGCTACCAAATGTGTGCTTTCTCCAGTCGCCCAGATTACTAGCAAGCATGGTTAATTTTGAAGGAAATATGCCCTAGAGGCAATAATAAAGTTATTATTTATTTCCTTATATCATGATAAATGTTTATTATTCATGCTAGAATTGTATTAACCGGAAACATAATACATGTGTGAATACATAGACATACAGAGTGTCACTAGTATGCCTCTACTTGACTAGCTCATTAATCAAAGATGGTTATGTTTCCTAACCATGAACAAAAGAGTTGTTATTTAATTAACGTGATCACATCATTAGAAGAATGATGTGATTGACATGACCCATTCCATTAGCTTAGCACCCGATCGTTTAGTATGTTGCTATTGCTTTCTTCATGACTTATACATGTTCCTATGACTATGAGATTATGCAACTCCCGTTTGCCGGAGGAACACTTTGTGTGCTACCAAACGTCACAACGTAACTGGGTGATTATAAAGGAGCTCTATAGGTGTCTCCAAAGGTACATGTTGGGTTGGCGTATTTTGAGATTAGGATTTGTCACTCCAATTGTCGGAGAGGTATCTCTGGGCCCTCTCGGTAATGCACATCACATAAGCCTTGCAAGCATTGCAACTAATGAGTTAGTTGCGAGATGATGTATTACGAAACGAGTAAAGAGACTTGTCGGTAACGAGATTGAACTAGTTATTGAGATACCGACGATCGAATCTCGGGCAAGTAACATACCGATGACAAAGGGAACAACGTGTGTTGTTATGCGGTCTGACCGATAAAGATCTTCGTAGAATATGTAGGAACCAATATGAGCATCCAGGTTCCGCTATTGGTTATTGACCGGAGACGTGTCTCGGTCATGTCTACATTGTTCTCGAACCGTAGGGTCCGCATGCCTAACATTACGATGACAATTTCATTATGAGTTTATGTATTTTGATGTACCGAAGGTTGTTCGGAGTCCCGGATGTGATCATGGACATGACGAGGAGTCTCGAAATGGTCGAGACATAAAGATCGATATATTGGAAGCCTATATTTGGATATCGGAATCGTTCCGGGTGAAATCGAGATTTTATTGGAGTACCGGGGGGTTACCGGAACCCCCCCGGGGTGATTGGGCCTACATGGGCCCTAAGGGAGAAGAGGAAAGGAGGAAAGAGGTGGCCGCGCGCCCCTCCCCTCCCTAGTCCGAATAGGACAAGGAGAGGGGGGCGGCGCCCCCCCTTTCCTTTCCCTCTTCCTCCTCTTTCCCACTTCTCCTTCTCCAACTAGGAAAGAAGGGAGTCCTACTCCCGGTGGGAGTAGGACTCCCCCTTGGCGCGCCCTCCTTGGCCGGCCGCCCCCTCCCCTTGGCTCCTTTATATACGGGGGCAGGGGGCACCCTAGAACACACAAGTTGATCTTTGTGATCGTTCCTTAGCCGTGTGCGGTGCCCCCTCCACCATATTCCACCTCGGTCATATTGTAGCGGTGCTTAGGCGAAGCCCTGCGACGGTTGAACATCAAGATCGTCACCACGCCGTCGTGCTGATGGAACTCCTCCCCGAAGCTTTGCTGGATCGGAGCCCGGGGAGCGTCATCGAGTTGAACGTGTGCCAAGAACTCGGAGGTGCCGGAGTAACGGTGCTTGGATCGGTTGGACCGGGAAGACGTACGACTACTTCCTCTATGCTGCGTCAACGCTTCCGCTTCGATCTACGAGGGTACGTAGACAACACTCTCCCCTCTCGTTGCTATGCATCATCATGATCTTGCGTGTGCGTAGGAAATTTTTTGAAATTACTACGTTCCCCAACAGTGGTATCAGAGCCTAGTTTTTATGTGTTGATGTTATATGCACGAGTAGAACACAAGTAAGTTGTGGGCGATATAAGTCATACTGCTTACCAGCATGTCATACTTTGGTTCGGCGGTATTGTTGGACGAAGTGGCCCGGACCGACATTACGCGTACGCTTACGCGAGACCGGTTCTCCCGACGTGCTTTGCACAAAGGTGGCTAGCGGGTGTCAGTTTCTCCAACTTTAGTTGAACCGAGTGTGGCTACGCCCGGTCCTTGCGAAGGTTAAAACAACACCAACTTGACAAACTATCATTGTGGTTTTGATGCGTAGGTAAGATTGGTTCTTGCTTAAGCCCGTAGCAGCCACGTAAAACTTGCAACAACAAAGTAGAGGACGTCTAACTTGTTTTTGCAAGGCATGTTGTGATGTGATATGGTCAAGACATGATGCTAAATTTTATTGTATGAGATGATCATGTTTTGTAACCGAGTTATCGGCAACTGGCAGGAGCCATATGGTTGTCGCTTTATTGTATGCAATGCAACTGCGCTGTAATGCTTTACTTTATCACTAAGCGGTAGCGATAGTCGTGGAAGCATAAGATTGGTGAGACGACAACGATGCTACGATGATGATCAAGGTGTCGCGCCGGTGACGATGGTGATCATGACGGTACTTCGGAGATGGAGATCACAAGTACAAGAAGATGATGGCCATATCATATCACTTATATTGATTGCATGTGATGTTTATCTTTTATGCATCTTATCTTGCTTTGATTGACAGTAGCATTATAAGATGATCTCTCACTAAATTTCAAGATAAAAGTGTTCTCCCTGAGTATGCACCGTTGCCAAAGTTCATCGTGCCCAAACACCACGTGATGATCGGGTGTGATAAGCTCTACGTCCATCTACAACGGGTGCAAGCCAGTTTTGCACATGCAGAATACTCAGGTTAAACTTGACGAGCCTAGCATATGCAGATATGGCCTCGGAACACTGAGACTGAAAGGTCGAGCGTGAATCATATAGTAGATATGATCAACATAGCGATGTTCACCATTGAAAACTACTCCATTTCACGTGATGATCGGTTATGGTTTAGTTGATTTGGATCACGTGATCACTTAGATGATTAGAGGGATGTCTATCTAAGTGGGAGTTCTTAAGTAATATGATTAATTGAACTTAAATTTATCATGAACTTAGTCCTGGTAGTATTAGCATATCTATGTTGTAGATCAATAGCTTGCGTTGTTGCTTTCATATGTTTATTTTGATATGTTCCTAGAGAAAATTGTGTTGAAAGATGTTAGTAGCAATGATGCGGATTGGATCCGTGATCTGAGGTTTATCCTCATTGCTGCACAGAAGAATTATGTCCTTGATGCGCCGCTAGGTGACGGACCTATTGCAGGAGCAGATGCGGACGTTATGAACGTTTGGCTAGCTCAATATGATGACTACTTAATAGTTTAGTGCACCATGCTTAACGGCTTAGAATCGGGACTTCAAAGATGTTTTGAACGTCATGGACCATATGAGATGTTCCAGGAGTTGAAGTTAATATTTCAAGCAAATACCCGAGTTGAGAGATATGAAGTCTCCAACAAGTTCTATAGCTAAAAGATGGAGGAGAATTGCTCAACTAGTGAGCATGTGCTCAGATTGTCTGGGTACTACAATCTCTTGAATCAAGTGGGAGTTAATCTTCCAGATAAAATAGTGATTGACAGAATTCTCTAGTCACCATCACCAAGTTAGTAGAACTTCGTGATGAACTATGATATGCAAGGGATAACGGAAACAATTTCCAAGCTCTTCGTAATGCTGAAATTGACGAAGGTAGAAATCGAGAAAAACATCAAGTGTTGATGATAGACAAGACCACTAGTTTCAAGAAAAGGGCAAAGAAAAAAAAAAGGGGGAACTTCAAGAAGAACAGCAAGCAAGTTGCTGCTCAAGTGAAGAAGCCCAAGTCTGGTCCTAAGCCTGAGACTAAGTGCTTCTACTGCAAAGGGACTGGTCACTGGAAGCGGAACTACCCCAAGTGATTGGCGGATAAGAAGGATGGCAAAGTGAACATAAGTATATTTGATATACATGTTATTGATGTGTACTTTACTAGTGTTTATAGCAACCCCTCAGTATTTGATACTAGTTCAGTTGCTAAGATTAGTAACTCGAAACGGGAGTTGCAGAATAAACAGAAACTAGTTAAGGGTGAAGTGACGATGTGTGTTGGAAGTGGTTCCAAGATTGATATGATCATCATCGCACACTCACTATACTTTCGGGATTAGTGTTGAACCTAAATAAATGTTATTTGGTGTTTGCGTTGAGCATGAATATGATTTGATCATGTTTATTGTAATATGGTTATTCATTTAAGTAAGAGAATAAATTGTTGTTCTGTTTACATGAATAAAACCTTATATGGTTACACACCCAATGAAAATAGTTCATTGGATCTCGATCGTAGTGATACACATAATCATAATATTGAAACCAAAAGATGCAAAGTTAATAATGATAGTGCAGCTTATTTGTGGTACTGCCGTTTAGGTCATATTGATGTAAAGCGCATGAAGAAACTCCATGCTGATGGGCTTTTGGAATCACTTGATTATGAATCAGTTGATGCTTGCGAACCATGCCTCATGGGTAAGATGACTAAGACTCCGTTCTTCGGAACAATGGAGCGAGCAACAGATTTGTTGGAAATCATACATACTGATGTATGTGGTCCGATGAATATTGAGGCTCGCGACAGGTATCATTAGTTTCTGATCTTCACAGATGATTTGAGCAGATATGAGTATATCTACTTGATGAAACACAAGTTTGAAATATTTGAAAAGTTCAAAGAATTTCAGAGTGAAGTGAAGAATCATCGTAACAAAAATAAAAGTTTCTACAATATGATCGTGGAAATAAAATATTTGAGTTACGAGCTTGGCCTTCAGTTAAAACAATGTGAAATAGTTTCACTACTCATGCCACCTGGAACACCACAGTATAATGGTGTGTCCGAACGTCAAAACCATGCTTTATTAGATATGGTGCGATCTATGATGTCTCTTACCGATTACCACTATCGTTTTGGGGTTATGCATTAGAGACAGCTACATTCACGTTAAATAGGGCACCATCTAAATCCGTTGAGAGGACACCGTATGAACTATGGTTTGGCGAGAAACCTAAGTTGTCGTTTCTTAAAGTTTGGGGACTGCGATGCTTATGTGAAAAAGTTTCAACTTGATAAGCTCGAACCCAAATCGGAGAAGTAAATCTTCATAGGATACCCAAAAGAAAATGTTGGGTACACCTTCTATCACAGATCCGAAGGCAAGTTATTCATTGCTGAGAATGGATCCTTTCTAGAGAAGGAGTTTCTCTTGAAAGAAGTGAGTGGGAGGAAAGTAGAACTTGATAAGGTAATTGTACCTTCTCCCTTATTGGAAAAGTAGTTCATCACAGAAATCTATTCATGTGACTACTACACCGATTAGTGAGGAGGCTAATGATGATGATCATGTAACTTCAGATCAAGTTACTACCGAACCTCGTAGGTAAACCAGAGTGAGATCCACACCAGAGTGGTACTGTAATCTTGTTCTGGAGGTCATGTTACTTGACCATGATGAGCCTACGAACTATGAGGAAGCGATGCTGAGCCCAGATTCCGCAAAATGGCTTGAAGCCATGAAATCTGAGATGGGATCCATGTATGAAAAACAAAGTATGGACTTTGGTTGACTTGCCCGATGATCGGCAAGCAATTGAAAATAAATGGATCTTCAAGAGGAAGACGGACGCTGATAGTAGTGTTACTATCTACAAAGCTAGAATTGTCGCAAAAAGGTTTTCAACAAGTTCAAGATGTTGACTACGATGAGAGTTTCTCATTCGTATCCATGCTTAAGTCTATCCGAATCATGTTAGCAATTGCCGCATTTTATGAAATCTGGCAAATGGATAAACAAAACTGCATTCCTTAATAGGATTTATTAGAGAAGAGTTGTATATGATGCAACCAGAAGGTTTTGTCGATCCTAAAGGTACTAACAAAATATGCAAGCTCCAGCGATCCATCTATGGACTGGTGCAAGCATCTCGGAGTTGGAATATACGCTTTGATATATTGATCAAAGCATATAGTTTTATACAAACTTGCAGTGAAGCCTGTATTTACAAGAAAGTGAGTGGGAGCACTACAGCATTTCTGATAAGTATATGTGAATGACATATTGTTCATCGGAAATAAATGTAGAATTATTCTGCAAAGCATAAAGGAGTGTTTTGAAAGAAGTTTCTCAAAGAAAGACCTCGGTGAAGCTGCTTACATATTAAGCATCAAGATCTATAGAGATAGATCAAGACGCTTGATAAGTTTTTTTCAATAAGTACATACCTTGACAATATTTTGAAGTAGTTCAAAAATGGAACAGTCAATGAAAGAGTTCTTCACTGTGTTACAAGGTGTGAAATTGAGTAAGACTCAAAGCCTGACCACGGCAGAAGAAAGAAAGAGAATGAAAGTCATTCCCTATGCCTCAGCCATAGGTTCTATAAAGTATGCCATGTTGTGTACCAGATCTGTTGTATACCCTACACTGTGTTAAGCAAGGGAGTACAATAGTGATCTAAGAGTAGATCACTGGACAACGGTCAAAATTATCCTTAGTGGAATAAGGAAATATTTCTCAATTATGGAGGTGACAAAAGGTTCGTCGTAGAAAGTTACGTCGATGCAAGTTTTGACACAGATCTGGATGACTCTAAGTCTTGATCTAGATACATATTGAAAGTGGGAGCAATTAGCTAGAGTAGCTCCGTGCAGAGCATTGTAGACATAGAATTCGCAAAATACTTACAGATCTATGTGTGACAGACCCGTTGACTAAAATTATCTCGCAAGCAAAACATGATCACACCTTAGTACTCTTTGGGTGTTAATCACATAAACGATGTGAACTAGATTACTGACTCTAGTAAACCCTTTGGGTATAGGTCACATGACGATGTCAACTATGGGTGTTAATCACATGGTGATGTGAACTATTAGTGTTGAATCACATGGCGATGTGAACTAGATTATTGACTCTAGTGCAAGTGGGAGACTGAGGGAAATATGCCCTAGAGGCAATAATAAAGTTATTATTTATTTCCTTATATCATGATAAATGTTTATTATTCATGCTAGAATTGTATTAACCGGAAACATAATACATGTGTGAATACATAGACATACAGAGTGTCATTAGTATGCCTCTACTTGACTAGCTCATTAATCAAAGTTGGTTATGTTTCCTGACCATGAACAAAAGAGTTCTTATTTGATTAACGGGATCACATCATTAGAAGAATGATGTGATTGACATGACCCATTCCATTAGCTTAGCACCCGATCATTTAGTATGTTGCTATTGCTTTCTTCATGACTTATACATGTTCCTATGACTATGAGATTATGCAACTCCCGTTTGCCAGAGGAACACTTTGTGTGCTACCAAACGTCACAACGTAACTGGGTGATTATAAAGGAGCTCTATAGGTGTCTCCAAAGGTACATGTTGGGTTGGCGTATTTTGAGATTAGGATTTGTCACTCCGATTGTCGGAGAGGTATCTCTGGGCCCTCTCGGTAATGCACATCACATAAGCCTTGCAAGCATTGCAACTAATGAGTTAGTTGCGAGATGATGTATTACGAAATGAGTAAAGAGACTTGCCGGTAACGAGATTGAACTAGGTATTGAGATACCGACGATCGAATCTCGGGCAAGTAACATACCGATGACAAAGGGAACAACGTATGTTGTTATGCGGTCTGACTGATAAAGATCTTCGTAGAATATGTAGGAACCAATATGAGCATCCAGGTTCTGCTATTGGTTATTGACCGGAGACGTGTCTTGGTCTGTTGGGGAACGTAGTAATTTCAAAATTTTCCTACGCACACGCAAGATCATGGTGATGCATAGCAACGAGAGGGGAGAGTGTTGTCTACGTACCCTCGTAGACCGAAGCGGAAGCGTTGACGCAACATAGAGGAAGTAGTCGTACGTCTTCCCGTTCCAACCGATCCAAGCACCGTTACTCCGGCACCTTCGAGTTCTTGGCACACGTTCAGCTCGATGACACTTCCCGGGCTCTGATCCAGCAAAGCTTCGGGGAGGGGTTCCGTCAGCACTATGGCGTGGTGACGATCTTGATGTTCAACTGTCGCAGGGCTTCGCCTAAGCACCACTACAATATGACCGAGGTGGAATATGGTGGAGGGGGGCACCGCACACGGCTAAGGAACGATCACGAAGATCAACTTGTGTGTTCTAGGGTGCCCCCTTGCCCCTGTATATAAAGTAGCCAAGGGGAGGGGGCGGCCGGCCAAGGAGGGCGCGCCAAGGGGGAGTCCTACTCCCACCGGGAGTAGGACTCCCTTCTTTCCTAGTTGGAGAAGGAGAAGTGGGAAAGAGGAGGAAGAGGGAAAGGAAAGGGGGAGCGCCGCCCCCCTCTCCTTGTCCTATTCGAACTAGGGAGGGGAGGGGCGCGCGCCCACCTCTTGCCTCCTTTCCTCTTCTCCCTTAGGGCCCATGTAGGCCCAATAACCCCCGGGGGGTTCCGGTAACCCCCCGGTACTCCGGTAAAATCCCGATTTCACCCGGAACAATTCTGATATCCAAATATAGGCTTCCAATATATCGATCTTTATGTCTCGACCATTTCCAGACTCCTCGTCATGTCCATGATCACATCCGGGACTCCGAACAACCTTCGGTACATCAAAATACATAAACTCATAATGAAACTGTCATCGTAACGTTAAGCGTGCGGACCCTACGGTTCGAGAACAATGTAGACATGACCGAGACACGTCTCCGGTCAATAACCAATAGCGGAACTTGGATGCTCATATAGGTTCCTACATATTCTACGAAGATCTTTATTGGTCAGACCGCATAACAACATACGTTGTTCCCTTTGTCATCGGTATGTTACTTGCCCGAGATTCGATCGTCGGTATCTCAATACCTAGTTCAATCTCGTTACCGGCAAGTCTCTTTACTCGTTTCATAATACATCATCTCACAACTAAATCATTAGTTGCAATGCTTGAAAGGCTTATGTGATGTGCATTACCGAGAGGGCCCTGAGATACCTCTTCGACAATCGGAGTGACAAATCCTAATCTCGAAATACGCCAACCCAACATGTACCTTTGGAGACACCTGTAGAGCACCTTTATAATCACCCAGTTACGTTGTGACGTTTGGTAGCACACAAAGTGTTCCTCCGGCAAACGGGAGTTGCATAATCTCATAGCCATAGGAACATGTATAAGTCATGAAGAAAGCAATAGCAACATACTAAACGATCGGGTGCTAAGCTAATGGAATGGGTCATGTCAATCAGATCATTCACCTAATGATGTGATCCCGTTAATCAAATAACAACTCTTTGTCCATGGTTAGGAAACATAACCATCTTTGATTAACGAGCTAGTCAAGTAGAGGCATACTAGTGACACTCTGTTTGTCTATGTATTCACACATGTATTATGTTTCCGGTTAATACAATTCTAGCATGAATAATAAACATTTATCATGATATAAGGAAATAAATAATAACTTTGTTATTGCCTCTAGGGCATATTTCCTTCAGTCGCCCACTTGCACTAGAGTCAATAATCTAGATTACACGGTAATGATTCTAACACCCATGGAGCCTTGGTGCTGATCATGTTTTGCTCGTGGAAGAGGCTTAGTCAACGGGTCTGCTACATTCAGATCCGTATGTATCTTGCAAATCTCTATGTCTCCCACCTGGACTAGATCCCGGATGGAATTGAAGCATCTCTTGATGTGCTTGATTCTCTTGTGAAATCTGGATTCCTTTGCCAAGGCAATTGCACCAGTATTGTCACAAAATATTTTCATTGGACCTGATGCACTAGGTATGACACCTAGATCGGATATGAACTCCTTCATGCAGACTCCTTCATTTGCTGCTTCCGAATCATCTATGTATTCCGCTTCACACGTAGATCCCGCCACGACGCTTTGTTTAGAACTGCACCAACTGACAGCTCCACCGTTTAATGTAAACACGTATCCGGTTTGCGATTTAGAATCGTCCGGATTAGTGTCAAAGCTTGCATCAACGTAACCATTTACGATGAGCTCTTTGTCACCTCCATAAACGAGAAACATATCCTTAGTCCTTTTCAGGTATTTCAGGATGTTCTTGACTGTTGTCCAGTGATCCACTTCTAGATTACTTTGGTACCTCCCTGCTAGACTTATAGCAAGGCACACATCAGGTCTGGTACACAGCATTGCATACATGATAGAGCCTATGGCTGAAGCATAGGGAACATCTTTCATTTTCTCTCTATCTTCTGCAGTGGTCGGGCATTGAGTCTTACTCAACTTCACACCTTGTAACACAGGCAAGAACCCTTTCTTTACTTGATCCATTTTGAACTTCAAAACTTGTCAAGGTATGTGCTTTGTGAAAGTCCAATTAAGCGTCTTGATCTATCTCTATAGATCTTAATGCCTAATATGTAAGCAGCTTCACCGAGGTCTTTCATTGAAAAACTCTTATTCAAGTATCCCTTTATGCTATCCAGAAATTATATATCATTTCCAATTAGTAATATGTCATCCACATATAATATCAGAAATGCTACAGAGCTCCCACTCACTTTCTTGTAAATACAGGCTTCTCCAAAAGTCTGTATAAAACCAAATGCTTTGATCACACTATCAAAGCGTTTATTCCAACTCCGAGAGGCTTGCACCAGTCCATAAATGGATCGCTAGAGCTTGCACACTTTGTGAGCTCCCTTTGGATCGACAAAACCTTCTGGTTGCATCATATACAACTCTTCTTCCAGAAATCCATTCAGGAATGCAGTTTTGACATCCATTTGCCAAATTTCATAATCATAAAATGCGGCAATTGCTAACATGATTCGGACAGACTTAAGCATCGCTACGGGTGAGAAGGTCTCATCGTAGTCAATCCCTTGAACTTGTCGAAAACCTTTTGCAACAAGTCGAGCTTTGTAGACAGTAACATTACCGTCAGCGTCAGTCATCTTATTGAAGATCCATTTATTCTCAATTGCTTGTCGATCATCGGGCAAGTCAACCAAAGTCCACACTTTGTTCTCATACATGGATCCCATCTCAGATTTCATGGCTTCAAGCCATTTCGCGGAATCTGGGCTCACCATCGCTTCTTCATAGTTCGTAGTTTCATCATGATCTAGTAGCATGACTTCCAGAACAGGATTACCGTACCACTCTGGTGCGGATCTTACTCTGTTCGATCTACGAGGTTCAGTAGCAACTTGATCTGAAGTTCTATGATCATCATCATTAACTTCCTCACTAATTGGTTTAGGTGTCACAGAAACCGGTTTCTGTGATGTACTACTTTCCAAAAAGGGAACAGGTATAGTTACCTCATCGAGTTCTACTTTCCTCCCACTCACTTCTTTCGAGAGAAACTCCTTCTCTAGAAAGGATCCATTTTTAGCAACGAATGTCTTGCCTTCAGATCTGTGATAGAAGGTGTACCCAACAGTCTCCTTTGGGTATCCTATGAAGACACATTTCTCCGATTTGGGTTCGAGCTTATCAGGTTGAAGCTTTTTCACATAAGCATCACAGCCCCAAACTTTAAGAAATGACAACTTTGGTTTCTTGCCAAACCATAGTTCATAAGGCGTCGTCTCAACGGATTTTGATGGTGCCCTATTTAACGTGAATGCGACCGTCTCTAAAGCATAACCCCAAAACGATAGCGGTAAATCTGTAAGAGACATCATAGATCGCACCATATCAAGTAAAGTACGATTACAACGTTCGGACACACCATTACGTTGTGGTGTTCTGGGTGGCGTGAGCTGCGAAACTATTCCGCATTGTTTCAAATGTAGACCAAACTCGTAACTTAAATATTCTCCTCCACGATCAGATCGTAGAAACTTTATTTTCTTGTTACGATGATTTTCAACTTCACTCTGAAATTCTTTGAACTTTTCAAATGTTTCAGACTTATGCTTCATTAAGTAGATATACCCATATCTGCTTAAATCATCTGTGAAGGTGAGAAAATAACGATATCCACCACGAGCCTCAACATTCATCGGACCACATACATCTGTATGTATGATTTCCAACAAATCTGTTGCTCTCTCCATAGTACCGGAGAACGGCGTTTTAGTCATCTTTCCCATGAGGCACGGTTCGCAAGTACCAAGTGATTCATAATCAAGTGGTTCCAAAAGTCCATCAGTATGGAGTTTCTTCATGCGCTTTACACTGATATGACCTAAACGGCAGTGCCACAAATAAGTTGCATTATCATTATCAAGTCTGCAACTTTTGGCTTCAACATTATGAATATGTGTATCACTACTATCGAGATTCATCAAAAATAGACCACTCTTCAAGGGTGCATGACCATAAAAGATATTACTCATATAAATAGAACAACCATTATTCTCTGATTTAAATGAATAACCGTCTCGCATCAAACAAGATCCAGATATAATGTTCATGCTCAACGCTGGCACAAAATAACAATTATTTAGGTCTAATACTAATCCCGAAGGTATATGTAGAGGTAGCGTGCCGACCGCGATCACATCGACTTTGGAACCATTTCCCACGCGCATCGTCACCTCGTCCTTTGCCAGTGTTCGCTTAATCCGTAGTCCCTGTTTCGAGTTGCAAATATTAGCAACAGAACCAGTATCAAATACCCAGGTGCTACTGCGAGCTCTAGTAAGGTACACATCAGTAACATGTATATCACATATATCTTTGTTCACCTTGCCATCCTTCTTATCCGCCAAATACTTGGGGCAGTTCCGCTTCCAGTGACCAGTCTGCTTGCAGTAGAAGCACTCAGTTTCAGGCTTAGGTCCAGACTTGGGTTTCTTCTCCTGAGCAGCAACTTGCTTGCTGTTCTTCTTGAAGTTCCCCTTCTTCTTCCCTTTGCCCTTTTTCTTGAAACTAGTGGTCTTGTTGACCATCAACACTTGATGCTCCTTCTTGATTTCTACCTCCGCAGCCTTTAGCATTGCGAAGAGCTCGGGAATTGTCTTATCCATCCCTTGCATTGTCACATCCCTGGTCTTGTTATGCACTAGGCTAGACCTCATCTGAGCATCATGTTTAAATTTTTGAAACCTGAACTGAGGAATTTTGGAAGCCTCAAAAACTTAAATAAAAGAAGGGCAAAAACCCTAAAAATCTCATTCATTGCTCCAAAATGCTCTTCTTAAATGTTTGATAATTTTTGGTAGGGGTTCTGGTCCCAACCAAAATATTGAACATTTTTAAGGAATTATTTTTGGGACTTTGTATTTAATTCATTAGCTATTTGAATTTGAATTATATTCATATAATTAGAATATAATTTCAAATACCCCTGAAATATTTTATAAGCTTTTGGAAGAGTCCATCTAGCAATATAAAATATTCAGAGGAGTTTTTGGCATTGTTTGAATTATTTTAAATTCAAAACAATGGCAAAATAAATTAAATAAAACAAAACAGAAATAAAAGACAGAGGAGAGAAACCTTACCTGGAATTACCTCTGC